>NW_027663764.1:37500-47500 GCF_964034855.1 Anser brachyrhynchus | reverse complement strand
TTATGTTTAGGGTTGTTAGGAAAGAGTGAAGACACAGAGTCCTGTTGAGTGTGGGGTTGCGTAAAGGCTCCCCCAGGGAGTTCAGGTGTACCCAAAGGCTTCCGCTGAGAGCACTTTTTGATGGCAGAAAGTGGCACCGTACATGTTTTTTTGGGTCTAACTCGGGTTCAGCTTCTTGTTCCGGTTAGGGTTATGTTTAGGGTTGTTAGGAAAGAGTGAAGACGCAGAGTCCTGTTGAGTGTGGGGTTGCGTAAAGGCTCCCCCAGGGAGTTCACGTGTACCCAAAGGCTTCCGCTGAGAGCACTTTTTGATGGCAGAAAGTGGCACCGTACGTGTTTTTTCGGGTCTAACTCGGGTTCAGCTTCTTGTTGCGGTTAGGGTTATGTTTAGGGTTGTTAGGAAAGAGTGAAGACGCAGAGTCCTGTTGAGTGTGGGGTTGCGTAAAGGCTCCCCCAGGGAGTTCAGGTGTACCCAAAGGCTTCCGCTGAGAGCACTTTTTGATGGCAGAAAGTGGCACCGTACGTGTTTTTTCGGGTCTAACTCGGGTTCAGCTTCTTGTTGCGGTTAGGGTTATGTTTAGGGTTGTTAGGAAAGAGTGAAGACGCAGAGTCCTGTTGAGTGTGGGGTTGCGTAAAGGCTCCCCCAGGGAGTTCAGGTGTTCCCAAAGGCTTCCGCTGAGAGCACTTTTTGATGGCAGAAAGTGGCACCGTACGTGTTTTTTCGGGTCTAACTCGGGTTCAGCTTCTTGTTGCGGTTAGGGTTATGTTTAGGGTTGTTAGGAAAGAGTGAAGGCGCAGAGTCCTGTTGAGTGTGGGGTTGCGTAAAGGCTCCCCCAGGGAGTTCAGGTGTACCCAAAGGCTTCCGCTGAGAGCACTTTTGGATGGCAGAAAGTGGCACCGTACGTGTTTTTTCGGGTCTAACTCGGGTTCAGCTTCTTGTTGCGGTTAGGGTTATGTTTAGGGTTGTTAGGAAAGAGTGAAGACGCAGAGTCCTGTTGAGTGTGGGGTTGCGTAAAGGCTCCCCCAGGGAGTTCAGGTGTACCCAAAGGCTTCCGCTGAGAGCACTTTTTGATGGCAGAAAGTGGCACCGTACGTGTTTTTTCGGGTCTAACTCGGGTTCAGCTTCTTGTTGCGGTTAGGGTTATGTTTAGGGTTGTTAGGAAAGAGTGAAGACGCAGAGTCCTGTTGAGTGTGGGGTTGCGTAAAGGCTCCCCCAGGGAGTTCAGGTGTTCCCAAAGGCTTCCGCTGAGAGCACTTTTTGATGGCAGAAAGTGGCACCGTACGTGTTTTTTCGGGTCTAACTCGGGTTCAGCTTCTTGTTGCGGTTAGGGTTATGTTTAGGGTTGTTAGGAAAGAGTGAAGGCGCAGAGTCCTGTTGAGTGTGGGGTTGCGTAAAGGCTCCCCCAGGGAGTTCAGGTGTACCCAAAGGCTTCCGCTGAGAGCACTTTTTGATGGCAGAAAGTGGCACCGTACGTGTTTTTTCGGGTCTAACTCGGGTTCAGCTTCTTGTTGCGGTTAGGGTTATGTTTAGGGTTGTTAGGAAAGAGTGAAGACGCAGAGTCCTGTTGAGTGTGGGGTTGCGTAAAGGCTCCCCCAGGGAGTTCACGTGTACCCAAAGGCTTCCGCTGAGAGCACTTTTTGATGGCAGAAAGTGGCACCGTACGTGTTTTTTCGGGTCTAACTCGGGTTCAGCTTCTTGTTGCGGTTAGGGTTATGTTTAGGGTTGTTAGGAAAGAGTGAAGACGCAGAGTCCTGTTGAGTGTGGGGTTGCGTAAAGGCTCCCCCAGGGAGTTCAGGTGTACCCAAAGGCTTCCGCTGAGAGCACTTTTTGAATGGCAGAAAGTGGCACCGTACGTGTTTTTTCGGGTCTAACTCGGGTTCAGCTTCTTGTTGCGGTTAGGGTTATGTTTAGGGTTGTTAGGAAAGAGTGAAGACGCAGAGTCCTGTTGAGTGTGGGGTTGTGTAAAGGCTCCCCCAGGGAGTTCAGGTGTTCCCAAAGGCTTCCGCTGAGAGCACTTTTTGATGGCAGAAAGTGGCACCGTACGTGTTTTTTCGGGTCTAACTCGGGTTCAGCTTCTTGTTGCGGTTAGGGTTATGTTTAGGGTTGTTAGGAAAGAGTGAAGACGCAGAGTCCTGTTGAGTGTGGGGTTGCGTAAAGGCTCCCCCAGGGAGTTCAGGTGTACCCAAAGGCTTCCGCTGAGAGCACTTTTTGATGGCAGAAAGTGGCACCGTACGTGTTTTTTCGGGTCTAACTCGGGTTCAGCTTCTTGTTGCGGTTAGGGTTATGTTTAGGGTTGTTAGGAAAGAGTGAAGACGCAGAGTCCTGTTGAGTGTGGGGTTGCGTAAAGGCTCCCCCAGGGAGTTCAGGTGTACCCAAAGGCTTGCGCTGAGAGCACTTTTTGATGGCAGAAAGTGGCACCGTACGTGTTTTTTCGGGTCTAACTCGGGTTCAGCTTCTTGTTGCGGTTAGGGTTATGTTTAGGGTTGTTAGGAAAGAGTGAAGACGCAGAGTCCTGTTGAGTGTGGGGTTGCGTAAAGGCTCCCCCAGGGAGTTCAGGTGTACCCAAAGGCTTCCGCTGAGAGCACTTTTTGATGGCAGAAAGTGGCACCGTACGTGTTTTTTCGGGTCTAACTCGGGTTCAGCTTCTTGTTGCGGTTAGGGTTATGTTTAGGGTTGTTAGGAAAGAGTGAAGACGCAGAGTCCTGTTGAGTGTGGGGTTGCGTAAAGGCTCCCCCAGGGAGTTCAGGTGTACCCAAAGGCTTCCGCTGAGAGCACTTTTTGATGGCAGAAAGTGGCACCGTACGTGTTTTTTCGGGTCTAACTCGGGTTCAGCTTCTTGTTGCGGTTAGGGTTATGTTTAGGGTTGTTAGGAAAGAGTGAAGACGCAGAGTCCTGTTGAGTGTGGGGTTGCGTAAAGGCTCCCCCAGGGAGTTCAGGTGTACCCAAAGGCTTCCGCTGAGAGCACTTTTTGATGGCAGAAAGTGGCACCGTACGTGTTTTTTCGGGTCTAACTCGGGTTCAGCTTCTTGTTGCGGTTAGGGTTATGTTTAGGGTTGTTAGGAAAGAGTGAAGACGCAGAGTCCTGTTGAGTGTGCGGTTGCGTAAAGGCTCCCCCAGGGAGTTCAGGTGTACCCAAAGGCTTCCGCTGAGAGCACTTTTTGATGGCAGAAAGTGGCATCGTACGTGTTTTTTCGGGTCTAACTCGGGTTCAGCTTCTTGTTGCGGTTAGGGTTATGTTTAGGGTTGTTAGGAAAGAGCGAAGACGCAGAGTCCTGTTGAGTGTGGGGTTGCGTAAAGGCTCCCCCAGGGAGTTCAGGTGTACCCAAAGGCTTCCGCTGAGAGCACTTTTGGATGGCAGAAAGTGGCACCGTACGTGTTTTTTCGGGTCTAACTCGGGTTCAGCTTCTTGTTGCGGTTAGGGTTATGTTTAGGGTTGTTAGGAAAGAGTGAAGACGCAGAGTCCTGTTGAGTGTGGGGTTGCGTAAAGGCTCCCCCAGGGAGTTCAGGTGTACCCAAAGGCTTGCGCTGAGAGCACTTTTTGATGGCAGAAAGTGGCACCGTACGTGTTTTTTCGGGTCTAACTCGGGTTCAGCTTCTTGTTGCGGTTAGGGTTATGTTTAGGGTTGTTAGGAAAGAGTGAAGACGCAGAGTCCTGTTGAGTGTGGGGTTGCGTAAAGGCTCCCCCAGGGAGTTCAGGTGTTCCCAAAGGCTTCCGCTGAGAGCACTTTTTGATGGCAGAAAGTGGCACCGTACGTGTTTTTTCGGGTCTAACTCGGGTTCAGCTTCTTGTTGCGGTTAGGGTTATGTTTAGGGTTGTTAGGAAAGAGTGAAGGCGCAGAGTCCTGTTGAGTGTGGGGTTGCGTAAAGGCTCCCCCAGGGAGTTCAGGTGTACCCAAAGGCTTCCGCTGAGAGCACTTTTTGATGGCAGAAAGTGGCACCGTACGTGTTTTTTCGGGTCTAACTCGGGTTCAGCTTCTTGTTGCGGTTAGGGTTATGTTTAGGGTTGTTAGGAAAGAGTGAAGACGCAGAGTCCTGTTGAGTGTGGGGTTGCGTAAAGGCTCCCCCAGGGAGTTCACGTGTACCCAAAGGCTTCCGCTGAGAGCACTTTTTGATGGCAGAAAGTGGCACCGTACGTGTTTTTTCGGGTCTAACTCGGGTTCAGCTTCTTGTTGCGGTTAGGGTTATGTTTAGGGTTGTTAGGAAAGAGTGAAGACGCAGAGTCCTGTTGAGTGTGGGGTTGCGTAAAGGCTCCCCCAGGGAGTTCAGGTGTACCCAAAGGCTTCCGCTGAGAGCACTTTTTGATGGCAGAAAGTGGCACCGTACGTGTTTTTTCGGGTCTAACTCGGGTTCAGCTTCTTGTTGCGGTTAGGGTTATGTTTAGGGTTGTTAGGAAAGAGTGAAGACGCAGAGTCCTGTTGAGTGTGGGGTTGTGTAAAGGCTCCCCCAGGGAGTTCAGGTGTTCCCAAAGGCTTCCGCTGAGAGCACTTTTTGATGGCAGAAAGTGGCACCGTACGTGTTTTTTCGGGTCTAACTCGGGTTCAGCTTCTTGTTGCGGTTAGGGTTATGTTTAGGGTTGTTAGGAAAGAGTGAAGACGCAGAGTCCTGTTGAGTGTGGGGTTGCGTAAAGGCTCCCCCAGGGAGTTCAGGTGTACCCAAAGGCTTCCGCTGAGAGCACTTTTTGATGGCAGAAAGTGGCACCGTACGTGTTTTTTCGGGTCTAACTCGGGTTCAGCTTCTTGTTGCGGTTAGGGTTATGTTTAGGGTTGTTAGGAAAGAGTGAAGACGCAGAGTCCTGTTGAGTGTGGGGTTGCGTAAAGGCTCCCCCAGGGAGTTCAGGTGTACCCAAAGGCTTGCGCTGAGAGCACTTTTTGATGGCAGAAAGTGGCACCGTACGTGTTTTTTCGGGTCTAACTCGGGTTCAGCTTCTTGTTGCGGTTAGGGTTATGTTTAGGGTTGTTAGGAAAGAGTGAAGACGCAGAGTCCTGTTGAGTGTGGGGTTGCGTAAAGGCTCCCCCAGGGAGTTCAGGTGTACCCAAAGGCTTCCGCTGAGAGCACTTTTTGATGGCAGAAAGTGGCACCGTACGTGTTTTTTCGGGTCTAACTCGGGTTCAGCTTCTTGTTGCGGTTAGGGTTATGTTTAGGGTTGTTAGGAAAGAGTGAAGACGCAGAGTCCTGTTGAGTGTGGGGTTGCGTAAAGGCTCCCCCAGGGAGTTCAGGTGTACCCAAAGGCTTCCGCTGAGAGCACTTTTTGATGGCAGAAAGTGGCACCGTACGTGTTTTTTCGGGTCTAACTCGGGTTCAGCTTCTTGTTGCGGTTAGGGTTATGTTTAGGGTTGTTAGGAAAGAGTGAAGACGCAGAGTCCTGTTGAGTGTGGGGTTGCGTAAAGGCTCCCCCAGGGAGTTCAGGTGTACCCAAAGGCTTCCGCTGAGAGCACTTTTTGATGGCAGAAAGTGGCACCGTACGTGTTTTTTCGGGTCTAACTCGGGTTCAGCTTCTTGTTGCGGTTAGGGTTATGTTTAGGGTTGTTAGGAAAGAGTGAAGACGCAGAGTCCTGTTGAGTGTGCGGTTGCGTAAAGGCTCCCCCAGGGAGTTCAGGTGTACCCAAAGGCTTCCGCTGAGAGCACTTTTTGATGGCAGAAAGTGGCATCGTACGTGTTTTTTCGGGTCTAACTCGGGTTCAGCTTCTTGTTGCGGTTAGGGTTATGTTTAGGGTTGTTAGGAAAGAGCGAAGACGCAGAGTCCTGTTGAGTGTGGGGTTGCGTAAAGGCTCCCCCAGGGAGTTCAGGTGTACCCAAAGGCTTCCGCTGAGAGCACTTTTGGATGGCAGAAAGTGGCACCGTACGTGTTTTTTCGGGTCTAACTCGGGTTCAGCTTCTTGTTGCGGTTAGGGTTATGTTTAGGGTTGTTAGGAAAGAGTGAAGACGCAGAGTCCTGTTGAGTGTGGGGTTGCGTAAAGGCTCCCCCAGGGAGTTCAGGTGTACCCAAAGGCTTCCGCTGAGAGCACTTTTTGATGGCAGAAAGTGGCACCGTACGTGTTTTTTCGGGTCTAACTCGGGTTCAGCTTCTTGTTGCGGTTAGGGTTATGTTTAGGGTTGTTAGGAAAGAGTGAAGACGCAGAGTCCTGTTGAGTGTGGGGTTGCGTAAAGGCTCCCCCAGGGAGTTCAGGTGTACCCAAAGGCTTCCGCTGAGAGCACTTTTTGATGGCAGAAAGTGGCACCGTACGTGTTTTTTCGGGTCTAACTCGGGTTCAGCTTCTTGTTGCGGTTAGGGTTATGTTTAGGGTTGTTAGGAAAGAGTGAAGACGCAGAGTCCTGTTGAGTGTGGGGTTGCGTAAAGGCTCCCCCAGGGAGTTCAGGTGTACCCAAAGGCTTCCGCTGAGAGCACTTTTGGATGGCAGAAAGTGGCACCGTACGTGTTTTTTCGGGTCTAACTCGGGTTCAGCTTCTTGTTGCGGTTAGGGTTATGTTTAGGGTTGTTAGGAAAGAGTGAAGACGCAGAGTCCTGTTGAGTGTGGGGTTGCGTAAAGGCTCCGCCAGGGAGTTCAGGTGTACCCAAAGGCTTCCGCTGAGAGCACTTTTTGATGGCAGAAAGTGGCACCGTACGTGTTTTTTCGGGTCTAACTCGGGTTCAGCTTCTTGTTGCGGTTAGGGTTATGTTTAGGGTTGTTAGGAAAGAGTGAAGACGCAGAGTCCTGTTGAGTGTGGGGTTGCGTAAAGGCTCCCCCAGGGAGTTCAGGTGTACCCAAAGGCTTCCGCTGAGAGCACTTTTTGATGGCAGAAAGTGGCACCGTACGTGTTTTTTCGGGTCTAACTCGGGTTGAGCTTCTTGTTGCGGTTAGGGTTATGTTTAGGGTTGTTAGGAAAGAGTGAAGACGCAGAGTCCTGTTGAGTGTGGGGTTGCGTAAAGGCTCCCCCAGGGAGTTCAGGTGTACCCAAAGGCTTCCGCTGAGAGCACTTTTTGATGGCAGAAAGTGGCACCGTACGTGTTTTTTCGGGTCTAACTCGGGTTCAGCTTCTTGTTGCGGTTAGGGTTATGTTTAGGGTTGTTAGGAAAGAGTGAAGACGCAGAGTCCTGTTGAGTGTGGGGTTGCGTAAAGGCTCCCCCAGGGAGTTCAGGTGTACCCAAAGGCTTCCGCTGAGAGCACTTTTTGATGGCAGAAAGTGGCACCGTACGTGTTTTTTCGGGTCTAACTCGGGTTCAGCTTCTTGTTGCGGTTAGGGTTATGTTTAGGGTTGTTAGGAAAGAGTGAAGACGCAGAGTCCTGTTGAGTGTGGGGTTGCGTAAAGGCTCCCCCAGGGAGTTCAGGTGTACCCAAAGGCTTCCGCTGAGAGCACTTTTTGATGGCAGAAAGTGGCACCGTACGTGTTTTTTCGGGTCTAACTCGGGTTCAGCTTCTTGTTGCGGTTAGGGTTATGTTTAGGGTTGTTAGGAAAGAGTGAAGACGCAGAGTCCTGTTGAGTGTGGGGTTGCGTAAAGGCTCCCCCAGGGAGTTCAGGTGTACCCAAAGGCTTGCGCTGAGAGCACTTTTTGATGGCAGAAAGTGGCACCGTACGTGTTTTTTCGGGTCTAACTCGGGTTCAGCTTCTTGTTGCGGTTAGGGTTATGTTTAGGGTTGTTAGGAAAGAGTGAAGACGCAGAGTCCTGTTGAGTGTGGGGTTGCGTAAAGGCTCCCCCAGGGAGTTCAGGTGTACCCAAAGGCTTCCGCTGAGAGCACTTTTTGATGGCAGAAAGTGGCACCGTACGTGTTTTTTCGGGTCTAACTCGGGTTCAGCTTCTTGTTGCGGTTAGGGTTATGTTTAGGGTTGTTAGGAAAGAGTGAAGACGCAGAGTCCTGTTGAGTGTGGGGTTGCGTAAAGGCTCCCCCAGGGAGTTCAGGTGTACCCAAAGGCTTCCGCTGAGAGCACTTTTTGATGGCAGAAAGTGGCACCGTACGTGTTTTTTCGGGTCTAACTCGGGTTCAGCTTCTTGTTGCGGTTAGGGTTATGTTTAGGGTTGTTAGGAAAGAGTGAAGACGCAGAGTCCTGTTGAGTGTGGGGTTGCGTAAAGGCTCCCCCAGGGAGTTCAGGTGTACCCAAAGGCTTCCGCTGAGAGCACTTTTTGATGGCAGAAAGTGGCACCGTACGTGTTTTTTCGGGTCTAACTCGGGTTCAGCTTCTTGTTGCGGTTAGGGTTATGTTTAGGGTTGTTAGGAAAGAGTGAAGACGCAGAGTCCTGTTGAGTGTGGGGTTGCGTAAAGGCTCCCCCAGGGAGTTCAGGTGTACCCAAAGGCTTCCGCTGAGAGCACTTTTGGATGGCAGAAAGTGGCACCGTACGTGTTTTTTCGGGTCTAACTCGGGTTCAGCTTCTTGTTGCGGTTAGGGTTATGTTTAGGGTTGTTAGGAAAGAGTGAAGACGCAGAGTCCTGTTGAGTGTGGGGTTGCGTAAAGGCTCCCCCAGGGAGTTCAGGTGTACCCAAAGGCTTCCGCTGAGAGCACTTTTTGATGGCAGAAAGTGGCACCGTACGTGTTTTTTCGGGTCTAACTCGGGTTCAGCTTCTTGTTGCGGTTAGGGTTATGTTTAGGGTTGTTAGGAAAGAGTGAAGACGCAGAGTCCTGTTGAGTGTGGGGTTGCGTAAAGGCTCCCCCAGGGAGTTCAGGTGTACCCAAAGGCTTCCGCTGAGAGCACTTTTTGATGGCAGAAAGTGGCACCGTACGTGTTTTTTCGGGTCTAACTCGGGTTGAGCTTCTTGTTGCGGTTAGGGTTATGTTTAGGGTTGTTAGGAAAGAGTGAAGACGCAGAGTCCTGTTGAGTGTGGGGTTGCGTAAAGGCTCCCCCAGGGAGTTCAGGTGTACCCAAAGGCTTCCGCTGAGAGCACTTTTGGATGGCAGAAAGTGGCACCGTACGTGTTTTTTCGGGTCTAACTCGGGTTCAGCTTCTTGTTGCGGTTAGGGTTATGTTTAGGGTTGTTAGGAAAGAGTGAAGACGCAGAGTCCTGTTGAGTGTGGGGTTGCGTAAAGGCTCCCCCAGGGAGTTCAGGTGTACCCAAAGGCTTCCGCTGAGAGCACTTTTGGATGGCAGAAAGTGGCACCGTACGTGTTTTTTCGGGTCTAACTCGGGTTCAGCTTCTTGTTGCGGTTAGGGTTATGTTTAGGGTTGTTAGGAAAGAGTGAAGACGCAGAGTCCTGTTGAGTGTGGGGTTGCGTAAAGGCTCCCCCAGGGAGTTCACGTGTACCCAAAGGCTTCCGCTGAGAGCACTTTTTGATGGCAGAAAGTGGCACCGTACGTGTTTTTTCGGGTCTAACTCGGGTTCAGCTTCTTGTTGCGGTTAGGGTTATGTTTAGGGTTGTTAGGAAAGAGTGAAGACGCAGAGTCCTGTTGAGTGTGGGGTTGCGTAAAGGCTCCCCCAGGGAGTTCAGGTGTACCCAAAGGCTTCCGCTGAGAGCACTTTTTGATGGCAGAAAGTGGCACCGTACGTGTTTTTTCGGGTCTAACTCGGGTTCAGCTTCTTGTTGCGGTTAGGGTTATGTTTAGGGTTGTTAGGAAAGAGTGAAGACGCAGAGTCCTGTTGAGTGTGGGGTTGTGTAAAGGCTCCCCCAGGGAGTTCAGGTGTACCCAAAGGCTTCCGCTGAGAGCACTTTTTGATGGCAGAAAGATGCACCGTACGTGTTTTTTCGGGTCTAACTCGGGTTGAGCTTCTTGTTCCTGTTAGGGTTATGTTTAGGGTTGTTAGGAAAGAGTGAAGACGCAGAGTCCTGTTGAGTGTGGGGTTGCGTAAAGGCTCCCCCAGGGAGTTCAGGTGTACCCAAAGGCTTCCGCTGAGAGCACTTTTTGATGGCAGAAAGTGGCACCATACGTGTTTTTTCGGGTCTAACTCGGGTTCAGCTTCTTGTTGCGGTTAGGGTTATGTTTAGGGTTGTTAGGAAAGAGTGAAGACGCAGAGTCCTGTTGAGTGTGGGGTTGCGTAAAGGCTCCCCCAGGGAGTTCAGGTGTACCCAAAGGCTTCCGCTGAGAGCACTTTTT
>NW_027663764.1:17500-32500 GCF_964034855.1 Anser brachyrhynchus | reverse complement strand
GGTCTAACTCGGGTTCAGCTTCTTGTTGCGGTTAGGGTTATGTTTAGGGTTGTTAGGAAAGAGTGAAGACGCAGAGTCCTGTTGAGTGTGGGGTTGCGTAAAGGCTCCCCCAGGGAGTTCAGGTGTACCCAAAGGCTTCCGCTGAGAGCACTTTTTGATGGCAGAAAGTGGCACCGTACGTGTTTTTTCGGGTCTAACTCGGGTTCAGCTTCTTGTTGCGGTTAGGGTTATGTTTAGGGTTGTTAGGAAAGAGTGAAGACACAGAGTCCTGTTGAGTGTGGGGTTGCGTAAAGGCTCCCCCAGGGAGTTCAGGTGTACCCAAAGGCTTCCGCTGAGAGCACTTTTGGATGGCAGAAAGTGGCACCGTACGTGTTTTTTCGGGTCTAACTCGGGTTCAGCTTCTTGTTCCGGTTAGGGTTATGTTTAGGGTTGTTAGGAAAGAGTGAAGACGCAGAGTCCTGTTGAGTGTGGGGTTGCGTAAAGGCTCCCCCAGGGAGTTCAGGTGTACCCAAAGGCTTCCGCTGAGAGCACTTTTTGATGGCAGAAAGTGGCACCGTACGTGTTTTTTCGGGTCTAACTCGGGTTCAGCTTCTTGTTGCGGTTAGGGTTATGTTTAGGGTTGTTAGGAAAGAGTGAAGACGCAGAGTCCTGTTGAGTGTGGGGTTGCGTAAAGGCTCCCCCAGGGAGTTCAGGTGTTCCCAAAGGCTTCCGCTGAGAGCACTTTTTGATGGCAGAAAGTGGCACCGTACGTGTTTTTTCGGGTCTAACTCGGGTTCAGCTTCTTGTTGCGGTTAGGGTTATGTTTAGGGTTGTTAGGAAAGAGTGAAGACGCAGAGTCCTGTTGAGTGTGGGGTTGCGTAAAGGCTCCCCCAGGGAGTTCAGGTGTACCCAAAGGCTTCCGCTGAGAGCACTTTTGGATGGCAGAAAGTGGCACCGTACGTGTTTTTTCGGGTCTAACTCGGGTTCAGCTTCTTGTTGCGGTTAGGGTTATGTTTAGGGTTGTTAGGAAAGAGTGAAGACGCAGAGTCCTGTTGAGTGTGGGGTTGCGTAAAGGCTCCCCCAGGGAGTTCACGTGTACCCAAAGGCTTCCGCTGAGAGCACTTTTTGATGCCAGAAAGTGGCACTGTACGTGTTTTTTCGGGTCTAACTCGGGTTGAGCTTCTTGTTGCGGTTAGGGTTATGTTTAGGGTTGTTAGGAAAGAGTGAAGACGCAGAGTCCTGTTGAGTGTGGGGTTGCGTAAAGGCTCCCCCAGGGAGTTCAGGTGTACCCAAAGGCTTCCGCTGAGAGCACTTTTTGATGGCAGAAAGTGGCACCGTACGTGTTTTTTCGGGTCTAACTCGGGTTCAGCTTCTTGTTGCGGTTAGGGTTATGTTTAGGGTTGTTAGGAAAGAGTGAAGACGCAGAGTCCTGTTGAGTGTGGGGTTGCGTAAAGGCTCCCCCAGGGAGTTCAGGTGTACCCAAAGGCTTCCGCTGAGAGCACTTTTTGATGGCAGAAAGTGGCACCGTACGTGTTTTTTCGGGTCTAACTCGGGTTCAGCTTCTTGTTGCGGTTAGGGTTATGTTTAGGGTTGTTAGGAAAGAGTGAAGACGCAGAGTCCTGTTGAGTGTGGGGTTGCGTAAAGGCTCCCCCAGGGAGTTCAGGTGTACCCAAAGGCTTCCGCTGAGAGCACTTTTTGATGGCAGAAAGTGGCACCGTACGTGTTTTTTCGGGTCTAACTCGGGTTGAGCTTCTTGTTGCGGTTAGGGTTATGTTTAGGGTTGTTAGGAAAGAGTGAAGACGCAGAGTCCTGTTGAGTGTGGGGTTGCGTAAAGGCTCCCCCAGGGAGTTCAGGTGTACCCAAAGGCTTCCGCTGAGAGCACTTTTGGATGGCAGAAAGTGGCACCGTACGTGTTTTTTCGGGTCTAACTCGGGTTCAGCTTCTTGTTGCGGTTAGGGTTATGTTTAGGGTTGTTAGGAAAGAGTGAAGACGCAGAGTCCTGTTGAGTGTGGGGTTGCGTAAAGGCTCCCCCAGGGAGTTCAGGTGTACCCAAAGGCTTCCGCTGAGAGCACTTTTTGATGGCAGAAAGTGGCACCGTACGTGTTTTTTCGGGTCTAACTCGGGTTGAGCTTTTTGTTCCGGTTAGGCTTATGTTTAGGGTTGTTAGGAAAGAGTGAAGACGCAGAGTCCTGTTGAGTGTGGGGTTGCGTAAAGGCTCCCCCAGGGAGTTCAGGTGTACCCAAAGGCTTCCGCTGAGAGCACTTTTTGATGGCAGAAAGTGGCACCGTACGTGTTTTTTCGGGTCTAACTCGGGTTCAGCTTCTTGTTGCGGTTAGGGTTATGTTTAGGGTTGTTAGGAAAGAGTGAAGACGCAGAGTCCTGTTGAGTGTGCGGTTGCGTAAAGGCTCCCCCAGGGAGTTCAGGTGTACCCAAAGGCTTCCGCTGAGAGCACTTTTTGATGGCAGAAAGTGGCATCGTACGTGTTTTTTCGGGTCTAACTCGGGTTGAGCTTCTTGTTGCGGTTAGGGTTATGTTTAGGGTTGTTAGGAAAGAGTGAAGACGCAGAGTCCTGTTGAGTGTGGGGTTGCGTAAAGGCTCCCCCAGGGAGTTCAGGTGTACCCAAAGGCTTCCGCTGAGAGCACTTTTTGATGGCAGAAAGTGGCACCGTACGTGTTTTTTCGGGTCTAACTCGGGTTCAGCTTCTTGTTGCGGTTAGGGTTATGTTTAGGGTTGTTAGGAAAGAGTGAAGACGCAGAGTCCTGTTGAGTGTGGGGTTGCGTAAAGGCTCCCCCAGGGAGTTCAGGTGTACCCAAAGGCTTCCGCTGAGAGCACTTTTTGATGGCAGAAAGTGGCACCGTACGTGTTTTTTCGGGTCTAACTCGGGTTCAGCTTCTTGTTGCGGTTAGGGTTATGTTTAGGGTTGTTAGGAAAGAGTGAAGACGCAGAGTCCTGTTGAGTGTGGGGTTGCGTAAAGGCTCCCCCAGGGAGTTCAGGTGTACCCAAAGGCTTCCGCTGAGAGCACTTTTTGATGGCAGAAAGTGGCACCGTACGTGTTTTTTCGGGTCTAACTCGGGTTCAGCTTCTTGTTGCGGTTAGGGTTACGTTTAGGGTTGTTAGGAAAGAGCGAAGACGCAGAGTCCTGTTGAGTGTGGGGTTGCGTAAAGGCTCCCCCAGGGAGTTGACGTGTACCCAAAGGGTTCCGCTGAGAGCACTTTTGGATGGCAGAAAGTGGCACCGTACGTGTTTTTTCGGGTCTAACTCGGGTTCAGCTTCTTGTTGCGGTTAGGGTTATGTTTAGGGTTGTTAGGAAAGAGTGAAGACGCAGAGTCCTGTTGAGTGTGGGGTTGCGTAAAGGCTCCCCCAGGGAGTTCACGTGTACCCAAAGGCTTCCGCTGAGAGCACTTTTTGATGGCAGAAAGTGGCACCGTACGTGTTTTTTCGGGTCTAACTCGGGTTCAGCTTCTTGTTGCGGTTAGGGTTATGTTTAGGGTTGTTAGGAAAGAGTGAAGACGCAGAGTCCTGTTGAGTGTGGGGTTGCGTAAAGGCTCCCCCAGGGAGTTCAGGTGTACCCAAAGGCTTCCGCTGAGAGCACTTTTTGATGGCAGAAAGTGGCACCGTACGTGTTTTTTCGGGTCTAACTCGGGTTCAGCTTCTTGTTGCGGTTAGGGTTATGTTTAGGGTTGTTAGGAAAGAGCGAAGACGCAGAGTCCTGTTGAGTGTGGGGTTGCGTAAAGGCTCCCCCAGGGAGTTCAGGTGTACCCAAAGGCTTCCGCTGAGAGCACTTTTTGATGGCAGAAAGTGGCACCGTACGTGTTTTTTCGGGTCTAACTCGGGTTCAGCTTCTTGTTGCGGTTAGGGTTATGTTTAGGGTTGTTAGGAAAGAGTGAAGACGCAGAGTCCTGTTGAGTGTGGGGTTGCGTAAAGGCTCCCCCAGGGAGTTCAGGTGTACCCAAAGGCTTCCGCTGAGAGCACTTTTTGATGGCAGAAAGTGGCACCGTACGTGTTTTTTCGGGTCTAACTCGGGTTGAGCTTCTTGTTGCGGTTAGGGTTATGTTTAGGGTTGTTAGGAAAGAGTGAAGACGCAGAGTCCTGTTGAGTGTGGGGTTGCGTAAAGGCTCCCCCAGGGAGTTCAGGTGTACCCAAAGGCTTCCGCTGAGAGCACTTTTGGATGGCAGAAAGTGGCACCGTACGTGTTTTTTCGGGTCTAACTCGGGTTCAGCTTCTTGTTGCGGTTAGGGTTATGTTTAGGGTTGTTAGGAAAGAGTGAAGACGCAGAGTCCTGTTGAGTGTGGGGTTGCGTAAAGGCTCCCCCAGGGAGTTCACGTGTACCCAAAGGCTTCCGCTGAGAGCACTTTTTGATGGCAGAAAGTGGCACCGTACGTGTTTTTTCGGGTCTAACTCGGGTTGAGCTTCTTGTTGCGGTTAGGGTTATGTTTAGGGTTGTTAGGAAAGAGTGAAGACGCAGAGTCCTGTTGAGTGTGGGGTTGCGTAAAGGCTCCCCCAGGGAGTTCAGGTGTACCCAAAGGCTTCCGCTGAGAGCACTTTTTGATGGCAGAAAGTGGCACCGTACGTGTTTTTTCGGGTCTAACTCGGGTTCAGCTTCTTGTTGCGGTTAGGGTTATGTTTAGGGTTGTTAGGAAAGAGTGAAGACGCAGAGTCCTGTTGAGTGTGGGGTTGCGTAAAGGCTCCCCCAGGGAGTTCAGGTGTACCCAAAGGCTTCCGCTGAGAGCACTTTTTGATGGCAGAAAGTGGCACCGTACGTGTTTTTTCGGGTCTAACTCGGGTTCAGCTTCTTGTTGCGGTTAGGGTTATGTTTAGGGTTGTTAGGAAAGAGCGAAGACGCAGAGTCCTGTTGAGTGTGGGGTTGCGTAAAGGCTCCCCCAGGGAGTTCAGGTGTACCCAAAGGCTTCCGCTGAGAGCACTTTTTGATGGCAGAAAGTGGCACCGTACGTGTTTTTTCGGGTCTAACTCGGGTTCAGCTTCTTGTTGCGGTTAGGGTTATGTTTAGGGTTATTAGGAAAGAGTGAAGACGCAGAGTCCTGTTGAGTGTGGGGTTGCGTAAAGGCTCCCCCAGGGAGTTCAGGTGTACCCAAAGGCTTCCGCTGAGAGCACTTTTGGATGGCAGAAAGTGGCACCGTACGTGTTTTTTCGGGTCTAACTCGGGTTCAGCTTCTTGTTGCGGTTAGGGTTATGTTTAGGGTTGTTAGGAAAGAGTGAAGACGCAGAGTCCTGTTGAGTGTGGGGTTGCGTAAAGGCTCCCCCAGGGAGTTCAGGTGTACCCAAAGGCTTCCGCTGAGAGCACTTTTTGATGGCAGAAAGTGGCACCGTACGTGTTTTTTCGGGTCTAACTCGGGTTCAGCTTCTTGTTGCGGTTAGGGTTATGTTTAGGGTTGTTAGGAAAGAGTGAAGACGCAGAGTCCTGTTGAGTGTGGGGTTGCGTAAAGGCTCCCCCAGGGAGTTCAGGTGTACCCAAAGGCTTCCGCTGAGAGCACTTTTTGATGGCAGAAAGTGGCACCGTACGTGTTTTTTCGGGTCTAACTCGGGTTCAGCTTCTTGTTGCGGTTAGGGTTATGTTTAGGGTTGTTAGGAAAGAGTGAAGACTCAGAGTCCTGTTGAGTGTGGGGTTGCGTAAAGGCTCCCCCAGGGAGTTCAGGTGTACCCAAAGGCTTCCGCTGAGAGCACTTTTTGATGGCAGAAAGTGGCACCGTACGTGTTTTTTCGGGTCTAACTCGGGTTCAGCTTCTTGTTGCGGTTAGGGTTATGTTTAGGGTTGTTAGGAAAGAGCGAAGACGCAGAGTCCTGTTGAGTGTGGGGTTGCGTAAAGGCTCCCCCAGGGAGTTCAGGTGTACCCAAAGGCTTCCGCTGAGAGCACTTTTGGATGGCAGAAAGTGGCACCGTACGTGTTTTTTCGGGTCTAACTCGGGTTCAGCTTCTTGTTGCGGTTAGGGTTATGTTAGGGTTGTTAGGAAAGAGTGAAGACGCAGAGTCCTGTTGAGTGTGGGGTTGCGTAAAGGCTCCCCCAGGGAGTTCAGGTGTACCCAAAGGCTTCCGCTGAGAGCACTTTTTGATGGCAGAAAGTGGCACCGTACGTGTTTTTTCGGGTCTAACTCGGGTTCAGCTTCTTGTTGCGGTTAGGGTTATGTTTAGGGTTGTTAGGAAAGAGTGAAGACGCAGAGTCCTGTTGAGTGTGGGGTTGCGTAAAGGCTCCCCCAGGGAGTTCAGGTGTACCCAAAGGCTTCCGCTGAGAGCACTTTTTGATGGCAGAAAGTGGCACCGTACGTGTTTTTTCGGGTCTAACTCGGGTTCAGCTTCTTGTTGCGGTTAGGGTTATGTTTAGGGTTGTTAGGAAAGAGTGAAGACGCAGAGTCCTGTTGAGTGTGGGGTTGCGTAAAGGCTCCCCCAGGGAGTTCAGGTGTACCCAAAGGCTTCCGCTGAGAGCACTTTTTGATGGCAGAAAGTGGCACCGTACGTGTTTTTTCGGGTCTAACTCGGGTTCAGCTTCTTGTTGCGGTTAGGGTTATGTTTAGGGTTGTTAGGAAAGAGTGAAGACGCAGAGTCCTGTTGAGTGTGGGGTTGCGTAAAGGCTCCCCCAGGGAGTTCACGTGTACCCAAAGGCTTCCGCTGAGAGCACTTTTTGATGGCAGAAAGTGGCACCGTACGTGTTTTTTCGGGTCTAACTCGGGTTCAGCTTCTTGTTGCGGTTAGGGTTATGTTTAGGGTTGTTAGGAAAGAGCGAAGACGCAGAGTCCTGTTGAGTGTGGGGTTGCGTAAAGGCTCCCCCAGGGAGTTCAGGTGTACCCAAAGGCTTCCGCTGAGAGCACTTTTTGATGGCAGAAAGTGGCACCGTACGTGTTTTTTCGGGTCTAACTCGGGTTCAGCTTCTTGTTGCGGTTAGGGTTATGTTTAGGGTTGTTAGGAAAGAGTGAAGACGCAGAGTCCTGTTGAGTGTGGGGTTGCGTAAAGGCTCCCCCAGGGAGTTCAGGTGTACCCAAAGGCTTCCGCTGAGAGCACTTTTTGATGGCAGAAAGTGGCACCGTACGTGTTTTTTCGGGTCTAACTCGGGTTCAGCTTCTTGTTGCGGTTAGGGTTATGTTTAGGGTTGTTAGGAAAGAGTGAAGACGCAGAGTCCTGTTGAGTGTGGGGTTGCGTAAAGGCTCCCCCAGGGAGTTCACGTGTACCCAAAGGCTTCCGCTGAGAGCACTTTTTGATGGCAGAAAGTGGCACCGTACGTGTTTTTTCGGGTCTAACTCGGGTTCAGCTTCTTGTTGCGGTTAGGGTTATGTTTAGGGTTGTTAGGAAAGAGTGAAGACGCAGAGTCCTGTTGAGTGTGGGGTTGCGTAAAGGCTCCCCCAGGGAGTTCAGGTGTACCCAAAGGCTTCCGCTGAGAGCACTTTTTGATGGCAGAAAGTGGCACCGTACGTGTTTTTTCGGGTCTAACTCGGGTTCAGCTTCTTGTTGCGGTTAGGGTTATGTTTAGGATTGTTAGGAAAGAGTGAAGACGCAGAGTCCTGTTGAGTGTGGGGTTGCGTAAAGGCTCCCCCAGGGAGTTCAGGTGTACCCAAAGGCTTCCGCTGAGAGCACTTTTGGATGGCAGAAAGTGGCACCGTACGTGTTTTTTCGGGTCTAACTCGGGTTCAGCTTCTTGTTGCGGTTAGGGTTATGTTAGGGTTGTTAGGAAAGAGTGAAGACGCAGAGTCCTGTTGAGTGTGGGGTTGCGTAAAGGCTCCCCCAGGGAGTTCAGGTGTACCCAAAGGCTTCCGCTGAGAGCACTTTTTGATGGCAGAAAGTGGCACCGTACGTGTTTTTTCGGGTCTAACTCGGGTTCAGCTTCTTGTTGCGGTTAGGGTTATGTTTAGGGTTGTTAGGAAAGAGTGAAGACGCAGAGTCCTGTTGAGTGTGGGGTTGCGTAAAGGCTCCCCAGGGAGTTCAGGTGTACCCAAAGGCTTCCGCTGAGAGCACTTTTTGATGGCAGAAAGTGGCACCGTACGTGTTTTTTCGGGTCTAACTCGGGTTCAGCTTCTTGTTGCGGTTAGGGTTATGTTTAGGGTTGTTAGGAAAGAGTGAAGACGCAGAGTCCTGTTGAGTGTGGGGTTGCGTAAAGGCTCCCCCAGGGAGTTCACGTGTACCCAAAGGCTTCCGCTGAGAGCACTTTTTGATGGCAGAAAGTGGCACCGTACGTGTTTTTTCGGGTCTAACTCGGGTTCAGCTTCTTGTTGCGGTTAGGGTTATGTTTAGGGTTGTTAGGAAAGAGTGAAGACGCAGAGTCCTGTTGAGTGTGGGGTTGCGTAAAGGCTCCCCCAGGGAGTTCAGGTGTACCCAAAGGCTTCCGCTGAGAGCACTTTTTGATGGCAGAAAGTGGCACCGTACGTGTTTTTTCGGGTCTAACTCGGGTTCAGCTTCTTGTTGCGGTTAGGGTTATGTTTAGGGTTGTTAGGAAAGAGTGAAGACGCAGAGTCCTGTTGAGTGTGGGGTTGCGTAAAGGCTCCCCCAGGGAGTTCAGGTGTACCCAAAGGCTTCCGCTGAGAGCACTTTTTGATGGCAGAAAGTGGCACCGTTCGTGTTTTTTCGGGGTCTAACTCGGGTTCAGCTTCTTGTTGCGGTTAGGGTTATGTTTAGGGTTGTTAGGAAAGAGCGAAGACGCAGAGTCCTGTTGAGTGTCGGGTTGCGTAAAGGCTCCCCCAGGGAGTTCAGGTGTACCCAAAGGCTTCCGCTGAGAGCACTTTTTGATGGCAGAAAGTGGCACCGTACGTGTTTTTTCGGGTCTAACTCGGGTTCAGCTTCTTGTTGCGGTTAGGGTTATGTTTAGGGTTGTTAGGAAAGAGTGAAGACGCAGAGTCCTGTTGAGTGTGGGGTTGCGTAAAGGCTCCCCCAGGGAGTTCAGGTGTACCCAAAGGCTTCCGCTGAGAGCACTTTTTGATGGCAGAAAGTGGCACCGTACGTGTTTTTTCGGGTCTAACTCGGGTTCAGCTTCTTGTTGCGGTTAGGGTTATGTTTAGGGTTGTTAGGAAAGAGTGAAGACGCAGAGTCCTGTTGAGTGTGGGGTTGCGTAAAGGCTCCCCCAGGGAGTTCAGGTGTACCCAAAGGGCTTCCGCTGAGAGCACTTTTTGATGGCAGAAAGTGGCACCGTACGTGTTTTTTCCGGGTCTAACTCGGGTTCAGCTTCTTGTTGCGGTTAGGGTTATGTTTAGGGTTGTTAGGAAAGAGTGAAGACGCAGAGTCCTGTTGAGTGTGGGGTTGCGTAAAGGCTCCCCCAGGGAGTTCAGGTGTACCCAAAGGCTTCCGCTGAGAGCACTTTTTGATGGCAGAAAGTGGCACCGTACGTGTTTTTTCGGGTCTAACTCGGTTGAGCTTCTTGTTGCGGTTAGGGTTATGTTTAGGGTTGTTAGGAAAGAGTGAAGACGCAGAGTCCTGTTGAGTGTGGGGTTGCGTAAAGGCTCCCCCAGGGAGTTCAGGTGTACCCAAAGGCTTCCGCTGAGAGCACTTTTTGATGGCAGAAAGTGGCACCGTACGTGTTTTTTCGGGTCTAACTCGGGTTCAGCTTCTTGTTGCGGTTAGGGTTATGTTTAGGGTTGTTAGGAAAGAGCGAAGACGCAGAGTCCTGTTGAGTGTGGGGTTGCGTAAAGGCTCCCCCAGGGAGTTCAGGTGTACCCAAAGGCTTCCGCTGAGAGCACTTTTTGATGGCAGAAAGTGGCACCGTACGTGTTTTTTCGGGTCTAACTCGGGTTCAGCTTCTTGTTGCGGTTAGGGTTATGTTTAGGGTTGTTAGGAAAGAGTGAAGACGCAGAGTCCTGTTGAGTGTGGGGTTGCGTAAAGGCTCCCCCAGGGAGTTCAGGTGTACCCAAAGGCTTCCGCTGAGAGCACTTTTTGATGGCAGAAAGTGGCACCGTACGTGTTTTTTTCGGGTCTAACTCGGGTTCAGCTTCTTGTTGCGGTTAGGGTTATGTTAGGGTTGTTAGGAAAGAGTGAAGACGCAGAGTCCTGTTGAGTGTGGGGTTGCGTAAAGGCTCCCCCAGGGAGTTCAGGTGTACCCAAAGGCTTCCGCTGAGAGCACTTTTTGATGGCAGAAAGTGGCACCGTACGTGTTTTTTCGGGTCTAACTCGGGTTCAGCTTCTTGTTGCGGTTAGGGTTATGTTTAGGGTTGTTAGGAAAGAGTGAAGACGCAGAGTCCCTGTTGAGTGTGGGGTTGCGTAAAGGCTCCCCCAGGGAGTTCAGGTGTACCCAAAGGCTTCCGCTGAGAGCACTTTTTGATGGCAGAAAGTGGCACCGTACGTGTTTTTTCGGGTCTAACTCGGGTTCAGCTTCTTGTTGCGGTTAGGGTTATGTTTAGGGTTGTTAGGAAAGAGCGAAGACGCAGAGTCCTGTTGAGTGTGGGGTTGCGTAAAGGCTCCCCCAGGGAGTTCAGGTGTACCCAAAGGCTTCCGCTGAGAGCACTTTTTGATGGCAGAAAGTGGCACCGTACGTGTTTTTTCGGGTCTAACTCGGGTTCAGCTTCTTGTTGCGGTTAGGGTTATGTTTAGGGTTGTTAGGAAAGAGTGAAGACGCAGAGTCCTGTTGAGTGTGGGGTTGCGTAAAGGCTCCCCCAGGGAGTTCAGGTGTACCCAAAGGCTTCCGCTGAGAGCACTTTTGGATGGCAGAAAGTGGCAACCGTACGTGTTTTTTCGGGTCTAACTCGGGTTCAGCTTCTTGTTGCGGTTAGGGTTATGTTTAGGGTTGTTAGGAAAGAGTGAAGACGCAGAGTCCTGTTGAGTGTGGGGTTGCGTAAAGGCTCCCCCAGGGAGTTCAGGTGTACCCAAAGGCTTCCGCTGAGAGCACTTTTTGATGGCAGAAAGTGGCACCGTACGTGTTTTTTCGGGTCTAACTCGGGTTCAGCTTCTTGTTGCGGTTAGGGTTATGTTTAGGGTTGTTAGGAAAGAGTGAAGACGCAGAGTCCTGTTGAGTGCGGGGTTGCGTAAAGGCTCCCCCAGGGAGTTCAGGTGTACCCAAAGGCTTCCGCTGAGAGCACTTTTTGATGGCAGAAAGTGGCACCGTACGTGTTTTTTCGGGTCTAACTCGGGTTCAGCTTCTTGTTGCGGTTAGGGTTATGTTTAGGGTTGTTAGGAAAGAGTGAAGACGCAGAGTCCTGTTGAGTGTGGGGTTGCGTAAAGGCTCCCCCAGGGAGTTCAGGTGTACCCAAAGGCTTCCGCTGAGAGCACTTTTTGATGGCAGAAAGTGGCACCGTACGTGTTTTTTCGGGTCTAACTCGGGTTCAGCTTCTTGTTGCGGTTAGGGTTATGTTTAGGGTTGTTAGGAAAGAGTGAAGACGCAGAGTCCTGTTGAGTGTGCGGTTGCGTAAAGGCTCCCCCAGGGAGTTCAGGTGTACCCAAAGGCTTCCGCTGAGAGCACTTTTTGATGGCAGAAAGTGGCATCGTACGTGTTTTTTCGGGTCTAACTCGGGTTCAGCTTCTTGTTGCGGTTAGGGTTATGTTTAGGGTTGTTAGGAAAGAGTGAAGACGCAGAGTCCTGTTGAGTGTGGGGTTGCGTAAAGGCTCCCCCAGGGAGTTCAGGTGTACCCAAAGGCTTCCGCTGAGAGCACTTTTTGATGGCAGAAAGTGGCACCGTACGTGTTTTTTCGGGTCTAACTCGGGTTCAGCTTCTTGTTGCGGTTAGGGTTATGTTTAGGGTTGTTAGGAAAGAGTGAAGACGCAGAGTCCTGTTGAGTGTGGGGTTGCGTAAAGGCTCCCCCAGGGAGTTCAGGTGTACCCAAAGGCTTCCGCTGAGAGCACTTTTTGATGGCAGAAAGTGGCACCGTACGTGTTTTTTCGGGTCTAACTCGGGTTCAGCTTCTTGTTGCGGTTAGGGTTATGTTTAGGGTTGTTAGGAAAGAGCGAAGACGCAGAGTCCTGTTGAGTGTGGGGTTGCGTAAAGGCTCCCCCAGGGAGTTCAGGTGTACCCAAAGGCTTCCGCTGAGAGCACTTTTGGATGGCAGAAAGTGGCACCGTACGTGTTTTTTCGGGTCTAACTCGGGTTCAGCTTCTTGTTGCGGTTAGGGTTATGTTAGGGTTGTTAGGAAAGAGTGAAGACGCAGAGTCCTGTTGAGTGTGGGGTTGCGTAAAGGCTCCCCCAGGGAGTTCAGGTGTACCCAAAGGCTTCCGCTGAGAGCACTTTTTGATGGCAGAAAGTGGCACCGTACGTGTTTTTTCGGGTCTAACTCGGGTTCAGCTTCTTGTTGCGGTTAGGGTTATGTTTAGGGTTGTTAGGAAAGAGTGAAGACGCAGAGTCCTGTTGAGTGTGGGGTTGCGTAAAGGCTCCCCCAGGGAGTTCAGGTGTACCCAAAGGCTTCCGCTGAGAGCACTTTTTGATGGCAGAAAGTGGCACCGTACGTGTTTTTTCGGGTCTAACTCGGGTTCAGCTTCTTGTTGCGGTTAGGGTTATGTTTAGGGTTGTTAGGAAAGAGTGAAGACGCAGAGTCCTGTTGAGTGTGGGGTTGCGTAAAGGCTCCCCCAGGGAGTTCAGGTGTACCCAAAGGCTTCCGCTGAGAGCACTTTTTGATGGCAGAAAGTGGCACCGTACGTGTTTTTTCGGGTCTAACTCGGGTTCAGCTTCTTGTTGCGGTTAGGGTTATGTTTAGGGTTGTTAGGAAAGAGTGAAGACGCAGAGTCCTGTTGAGTGTGGGGTTGCGTAAAGGCTCCCCCAGGGAGTTCAGGTGTACCCAAAGGCTTCCGCTGAGAGCACTTTTTGATGGCAGAAAGTGGCACCGTACGTGTTTTTTCGGGTCTAACTCGGGTTCAGCTTCTTGTTGCGGTTAGGGTTATGTTTAGGGTTGTTAGGAAAGAGCGAAGACGCAGAGTCCTGTTGAGTGTGGGGTTGCGTAAAGGCTCCCCCAGGGAGTTCAGGTGTACCCAAAGGCTTCCGCTGAGAGCACTTTTTGATGGCAGAAAGTGGCACCGTACGTGTTTTTTCGGGTCTAACTCGGGTTCAGCTTCTTGTTGCGGTTAGGGTTATGTTTAGGGTTGTTAGGAAAGAGCGAAGACGCAGAGTCCTGTTGAGTGTCGGGTTGCGTAAAGGCTCCCCCAGGGAGTTCAGGTGTACCCAAAGGCTTCCGCTGAGAGCACTTTTGGATGGCAGAAAGTGGCAACGTACGTGTTTTTTCGGGTCTAACTCGGGTTCAGCTTCTTGTTGCGGTTAGGGTTATGTTTAGGGTTGTTAGGAAAGAGTGAAGACGCAGAGTCCTGTTGAGTGTGGGGTTGCGTAAAGGCTCCCCCAGGGAGTTCAGGTGTACCCAAAGGCTTCCGCTGAGAGCACTTTTTGATGGCAGAAAGTGGCACCGTACGTGTTTTTTCGGGTCTAACTCGGGTTCAGCTTCTTGTTGCGGTTAGGGTTATGTTTAGGGTTGTTAGGAAAGAGTGAAGACGCAGAGTCCTGTTGAGTGTGGGGTTGCGTAAAGGCTCCCCCAGGGAGTTCACGTGTACCCAAAGGCTTCCGCTGAGAGCACTTTTTGATGGCAGAAAGTGGCACCGTACGTGTTTTTTCGGGTCTAACTCGGGTTCAGCTTCTTGTTGCGGTTAGGGTTATGTTTAGGGTTGTTAGGAAAGAGTGAAGACGCAGAGTCCTGTTGAGTGTGGGGTTGCGTAAAGGCTCCCCCAGGGAGTTCAGGTGTACCCAAAGGCTTCCGCTGAGAGCACTTTTGGATGGCAGAAAGTGGCACCGTACGTGTTTTTTCGGGTCTAACTCGGGTTCAGCTTCTTGTTGCGGTTAGGGTTATGTTAGGGTTGTTAGGAAAGAGTGAAGACGCAGAGTCCTGTTGAGTGTGGGGTTGCGTAAAGGCTCCCCCAGGGAGTTCAGGTGTACCCAAAGGCTTCCGCTGAGAGCACTTTTTGATGGCAGAAAGTGGCACCGTACGTGTTTTTTCGGGTCTAACTCGGGTTCAGCTTCTTGTTGCGGTTAGGGTTATGTTTAGGGTTGTTAGGAAAGAGTGAAGACGCAGAGTCCTGTTGAGTGTGGGGTTGCGTAAAGGCTCCCCCAGGGAGTTCAGGTGTACCCAAAGGCTTCCGCTGAGAGCACTTTTTGATGGCAGAAAGTGGCACCGTACGTGTTTTTTCGGGTCTAACTCGGGTTCAGCTTCTTGTTGCGGTTAGGGTTATGTTTAGGGTTGTTAGGAAAGAGTGAAGACGCAGAGTCCTGTTGAGTGTGGGGTTGCGTAAAGGCTCCCCCAGGGAGTTCAGGTGTACCCAAAGGCTTCCGCTGAGAGCACTTTTTGATGGCAGAAAGTGGCACCGTACGTGTTTTTTCGGGTCTAACTCGGGTTCAGCTTCTTGTTGCGGTTAGGGTTATGTTTAGGGTTGTTAGGAAAGAGTGAAGACGCAGAGTCCTGTTGAGTGTGGGGTTGCGTAAAGGCTCCCCCAGGGAGTTCAGGTGTACCCAAAGGCTTCCGCTGAGAGCACTTTTTGATGGCAGAAAGTGGCACCGTACGTGTTTTTTCGGGTCTAACTCGGGTTGAGCTTCTTGTTGCGGTTAGGGTTATGTTTAGGGTTGTTAGGTAAGAGCGAAGACGCAGAGTCCTGTTGAGTGTGGGGTTGCGTAAAGGCTCCCCCAGGGAGTTCAGGTGTACCCAAAGGCTTCCGCTGAGAGCACTTTTTGATGGCAGAAAGTGGCACCGTACGTGTTTTTTCGGGTCTAACTCGGGTTCAGCTTCTTGTTGCGGTTAGGGTTATGTTTAGGGTTGTTAGGAAAGAGCGAAGACGCAGAGTCCTGTTGAGTGTGGGGTTGCGTAAAGGCTCCCCCAGGGAGTTCAGGTGTACCCAAAGGCTTCCGCTGAGAGCACTTTTTGATGGCAGAAAGTGGCACCGTACGTGTTTTTTCGGGTCTAACTCGGGTTCAGCTTCTTGTTGCGGTTAGGGTTATGTTTAGGGTTGTTAGGAAAGAGTGAAGACGCAGAGTCCTGTTGAGTGTGGGGTTGCGTAAAGGCTCCCCCAGGGAGTTCAGGTGTACCCAAAGGCTTCCGCTGAGATCACTTTTTGATGGCAGAAAGTGGCACCGTACGT
>NW_027663764.1:2500-7500 GCF_964034855.1 Anser brachyrhynchus | reverse complement strand
CTGAGAGCACTTTTGGATGGCAGAAAGTGGCACCGTACGTGTTTTTTCGGGTCTAACTCGGGTTCAGCTTCTTGTTGCGGTTAGGGTTATGTTTAGGGTTGTTAGGAAAGAGTGAAGACGCAGAGTCCTGTTGAGTGTGGGGTTGCGTAAAGGCTCCCCCAGGGAGTTCAGGTGTACCCAAAGGCTTCCGCTGAGAGCACTTTTTGATGGCAGAAAGTGGCACCGTACGTGTTTTTTCGGGTCTAACTCGGGTTCAGCTTCTTGTTGCGGTTAGGCTTATGTTTAGGGTTGTTAGGAAAGAGTGAAGACGCAGAGTCCTGTTGAGTGTGGGGTTGCGTAAAGGCTCCCCCAGGGAGTTCAGGTGTACCCAAAGGCTTCCGCTGAGAGCACTTTTTGATGGCAGAAAGTGGCACCGTACGTGTTTTTTCGGGTCTAACTCGGGTTGAGCTTCTTGTTGCGGTTAGGGTTATGTTTAGGGTTGTTAGGAAAGAGTGAAGACGCAGAGTCCTGTTGAGTGTGGGGTTGCGTAAAGGCTCCCCCAGGGAGTTCAGGTGTACCCAAAGGCTTCCGCTGAGAGCACTTTTGGATGGCAGAAAGTGGCACCGTACGTGTTTTTTCGGGTCTAACTCGGGTTGAGCTTCTTGTTCCGGTTAGGCTTATGTTTAGGGTTGTTAGGAAAGAGTGAAGACGCAGAGTCCTGTTGAGTGTGGGGTTGTGTAAAGGCTCCCCAAGGGAGTTCAGGTGTTCCCAAAGGCTTCCGCTGAGAGCACTTTTTGATGGCAGAAAGTGGCACCGTACGTGTTTTTTCGGGTCTAACTCGGGTTCAGCTTCTTGTTGCGGTTAGGGTTATGTTTAGGGTTGTTAGGAAAGAGTGAAGACGCAGAGTCCTGTTGAGTGTGGGGTTGCGTAAAGGCTCCCCCAGGGAGTTCAGGTGTACCCAAAGGCTTCCGCTGAGAGCACTTTTGGATGGCAGAAAGTGGCACCGTACGTGTTTTTTCGGGTCTAACTCGGGTTCAGCTTCTTGTTGCGGTTAGGGTTATGTTTAGGGTTGTTAGGAAAGAGTGAAGACGCAGAGTCCTGTTGAGTGTGGGGTTGCGTAAAGGCTCCCCCAGGGAGTTCAGGTGTACCCAAAGGCTTCCGCTGAGAGCACTTTTTGATGGCAGAAAGTGGCACCGTACGTGTTTTTTCGGGTCTAACTCGGGTTCAGCTTCTTGTTGCGGTTAGGGTTATGTTTAGGGTTGTTAGGAAAGAGTGAAGACGCAGAGTCCTGTTGAGTGCGGGGTTGCGTAAAGGCTCCCCCAGGGAGTTCAGGTGTACCCAAAGGCTTCCGCTGAGAGCACTTTTTGATGGCAGAAAGTGGCACCGTACGTGTTTTTTCGGGTCTAACTCGGGTTCAGCTTCTTGTTGCGGTTAGGGTTATGTTTAGGGTTGTTAGGAAAGAGTGAAGACGCAGAGTCCTGTTGAGTGTGCGGTTGCGTAAAGGCTCCCCCAGGGAGTTCAGGTGTACCCAAAGGCTTCCGCTGAGAGCACTTTTTGATGGCAGAAAGTGGCATCGTACGTGTTTTTTCGGGTCTAACTCGGGTTCAGCTTCTTGTTGCGGTTAGGGTTATGTTTAGGGTTGTTAGGAAAGAGTGAAGACGCAGAGTCCTGTTGAGTGTGGGGTTGCGTAAAGGCTCCCCCAGGGAGTTCAGGTGTACCCAAAGGCTTCCGCTGAGAGCACTTTTTGATGGCAGAAAGTGTCACCGTACGTGTTTTTTCGGGTCTAACTCGGGTTCAGCTTCTTGTTGCGGTTAGGGTTATGTTTAGGGTTGTTAGGAAAGAGCGAAGACGCAGAGTCCTGTTGAGTGTGGGGTTGCGTAAAGGCTCCCCCAGGGAGTTCAGGTGTACCCAAAGGCTTCCGCTGAGAGCACTTTTTGATGGCAGAAAGTGGCACCGTACGTGTTTTTTCGGGTCTAACTCGGGTTCAGCTTCTTGTTGCGGTTAGGGTTATGTTAGGGTTGTTAGGAAAGAGTGAAGACGCAGAGTCCTGTTGAGTGTGGGGTTGCGTAAAGGCTCCCCCAGGGAGTTCAGGTGTACCCAAAGGCTTCCGCTGAGAGCACTTTTTGATGGCAGAAAGTGGCACCGTACGTGTTTTTTCGGGTCTAACTCGGGTTCAGCTTCTTGTTGCGGTTAGGGTTATGTTTAGGGTTGTTAGGAAAGAGTGAAGACGCAGAGTCCTGTTGAGTGTGGGGTTGCGTAAAGGCTCCCCCAGGGAGTTCACGTGTACCCAAAGGCTTCCGCTGAGAGCACTTTTTGATGGCAGAAAGTGGCACCGTACGTGTTTTTTCGGGTCTAACTCGGGTTCAGCTTCTTGTTGCGGTTAGGGTTATGTTTAGGGTTGTTAGGAAAGAGCGAAGACGCAGAGTCCTGTTGAGTGTCGGGTTGCGTAAAGGCTCCCCCAGGGAGTTCAGGTGTACCCAAAGGCTTCCGCTGAGAGCACTTTTGGATGGCAGAAAGTGGCACCGTACGTGTTTTTTCGGGTCTAACTCGGGTTCAGCTTCTTGTTGCGGTTAGGGTTATGTTTAGGGTTGTTAGGAAAGAGTGAAGACGCAGAGTCCTGTTGAGTGTGGGGTTGCGTAAAGGCTCCCCCAGGGAGTTCAGGTGTACCCAAAGGCTTCCGCTGAGAGCACTTTTTGATGGCAGAAAGTGGCACCGTACGTGTTTTTTCGGGTCTAACTCGGGTTCAGCTTCTTGTTGCGGTTAGGGTTATGTTTAGGGTTGTTAGGAAAGAGTGAAGACGCAGAGTCCTGTTGAGTGTGGGGTTGCGTAAAGGCTCCCCCAGGGAGTTCAGGTGTACCCAAAGGCTTCCGCTGAGAGCACTTTTGGATGGCAGAAAGTGGCACCGTACGTGTTTTTTCGGGTCTAACTCGGGTTCAGCTTCTTGTTGCGGTTAGGGTTATGTTTAGGGTTGTTAGGAAAGAGTGAAGACGCAGAGTCCTGTTGAGTGTGGGGTTGCGTAAAGGCTCCCCCAGGGAGTTCAGGTGTACCCAAAGGCTTCCGCTGAGAGCACTTTTTGATGGCAGAAAGTGGCACCGTACGTGTTTTTTCGGGTCTAACTCGGGTTCAGCTTCTTGTTGCGGTTAGGGTTATGTTTAGGGTTGTTAGGAAAGAGTGAAGACGCAGAGTCCTGTTGAGTGTGGGGTTGCGTAAAGGCTCCCCCAGGGAGTTCAGGTGTACCCAAAGGCTTCCGCTGAGAGCACTTTTTGATGGCAGAAAGTGGCACCGTACGTGTTTTTTCGGGTCTAACTCGGGTTCAGCTTCTTGTTGCGGTTAGGGTTATGTTTAGGGTTGTTAGGAAAGAGCGAAGACGCAGAGTCCTGTTGAGTGTCGGGTTGCGTAAAGGCTCCCCCAGGGAGTTCAGGTGTACCCAAAGGCTTCCGCTGAGAGCACTTTTGGATGGCAGAAAGTGGCACCGTACGTGTTTTTTCGGGTCTAACTCGGGTTCAGCTTCTTGTTGCGGTTAGGGTTATGTTTAGGGTTGTTAGGAAAGAGTGAAGACGCAGAGTCCTGTTGAGTGTGGGGTTGCGTAAAGGCTCCCCCAGGGAGTTCAGGTGTACCCAAAGGCTTCCGCTGAGAGCACTTTTTGATGGCAGAAAGTGGCACCGTACGTGTTTTTTCGGGTCTAACTCGGGTTCAGCTTCTTGTTGCGGTTAGGGTTATGTTTAGGGTTGTTAGGAAAGAGTGAAGACGCAGAGTCCTGTTGAGTGTGGGGTTGCGTAAAGGCTCCCCCAGGGAGTTCACGTGTACCCAAAGGCTTCCGCTGAGAGCACTTTTTGATGGCAGAAAGTGGCACCGTACGTGTTTTTTCGGGTCTAACTCGGGTTCAGCTTCTTGTTGCGGTTAGGGTTATGTTTAGGGTTGTTAGGAAAGAGTGAAGACGCAGAGTCCTGTTGAGTGTGGGGTTGCGTAAAGGCTCCCCCAGGGAGTTCAGGTGTACCCAAAGGCTTCCGCTGAGAGCACTTTTTGATGGCAGAAAGTGGCACCGTACGTGTTTTTTCGGGTCTAACTCGGGTTCAGCTTCTTGTTGCGGTTAGGGTTATGTTTAGGGTTGTTAGGAAAGAGTGAAGACGCAGAGTCCTGTTGAGTGTGGGGTTGCGTAAAGGCTCCCCCAGGGAGTTCAGGTGTACCCAAAGGCTTCCGCTGAGAGCACTTTTGGATGGCAGAAAGTGGCACCGTACGTGTTTTTTCGGGTCTAACTCGGGTTCAGCTTCTTGTTGCGGTTAGGGTTATGTTAGGGTTGTTAGGAAAGAGTGAAGACGCAGAGTCCTGTTGAGTGTGGGGTTGCGTAAAGGCTCCCCCAGGGAGTTCAGGTGTACCCAAAGGCTTCCGCTGAGAGCACTTTTTGATGGCAGAAAGTGGCACCGTACGTGTTTTTTCGGGTCTAACTCGGGTTCAGCTTCTTGTTGCGGTTAGGGTTATGTTTAGGGTTGTTAGGAAAGAGTGAAGACGCAGAGTCCTGTTGAGTGTGGGGTTGCGTAAAGGCTCCCCCAGGGAGTTCAGGTGTACCCAAAGGCTTCCGCTGAGAGCACTTTTTGATGGCAGAAAGTGGCACCGTACGTGTTTTTTCGGGTCTAACTCGGGTTGAGCTTCTTGTTGCGGTTAGGGTTATGTTTAGGGTTGTTAGGAAAGAGTGAAGACGCAGAGTCCTGTTGAGTGTGGGGTTGCGTAAAGGCTCCCCCAGGGAGTTCAGGTGTACCCAAAGGCTTCCGCTGAGAGCACTTTTTGATGGCAGAAAGTGGCACCGTACGTGTTTTTTCGGGTCTAACTCGGGTTCAGCTTCTTGTTGCGGTTAGGGTTATGTTTAGGGTTGTTAGGAAAGAGTGAAGACGCAGAGTCCTGTTGAGTGTGGGGTTGCGTAAAGGCTCCCCCAGGGAGTTCAGGTGTACCCAAAGGCTTCCGCTGAGAGCACTTTTTGATGGCAGAAAGTGGCACCGTACGTGTTTTTTCGGGTCTAACTCGGG
>NW_027663765.1:167500-185094 GCF_964034855.1 Anser brachyrhynchus | reverse complement strand
AACAAGAAGCTGAACCCGAGTTAGACCCGAAAAAACACGTACGATGCCACTTTCTGCCATCAAAAAGTGCTCTCAGCGGAAGCCTTTGGGTACACCTGAACTCCCTGGGGGAGCCTTTACGCAACCGCACACTCAACAGGACTCTGCGTCTTCACTCTTTCCTAACAACCCTAAACATAACCCTAACCGCAACAAGAAGCTGAACCCGAGTTAGACCCGAAAAAACACGTACGGTGCCACTTTCTGCCATCAAAAAGTGCTCTCAGCGGAAGCCTTTGGGTACACGTGAACTCCCTGGGGGAGCCTTTACGCAACCCCACACTCAACAGGACTCTGCGTCTTCACTCTTTCCTAACAACCCTAAACATAACCCTAACCGCAACAAGAAGCTGAACCCGAGTTAGACCCGAAAAAACACGTACGGTGCCACTTTCTGCCATCAAAAAGTGCTCTCAGCGGAAGCCTTTGGGTACACCTGAACTCCCTGGGGGAGCCTTTACGCAACCCCGCACTCAACAGGACTCTGCGTCTTCACTCTTTCCTAACAACCCTAAACATAACCCTAACCGCAACAAGAAGCTGAACCCGAGTTAGACCCGAAAAAACACGTACGGTGCCACTTTCTGCCATCAAAAAGTGCTCTCAGCGGAAGCCTTTGGGTACACCTGAACTCCCTGGGGGAGCCTTTACGCAACCCCACACTCAACAGGACTCTGCGTCTTCACTCTTTCCTAACAACCCTAAACATAACCCTAACCGCAACAAGAAGCTCAACCCGAGTTAGACCCGAAAAAACACGTACGGTGCCACTTTCTGCCATCCAAAAGTGCTCTCAGCGGAAGCCTTTGGGTACACCTGAACTCCCTGGGGGAGCCTTTACGCAACCCCACACTCAACAGGACTCTGCGTCTTCACTCTTTCCTAACAACCCTAAACATAACCCTAACCGCAACAAGAAGCTGAACCCGAGTTAGACCCGAAAAAACACGTACGGTGCCACTTTCTGCCATCAAAAAGTGCTCTCAGCGGAAGCCTTTGGGTACACCTGAACTCCCTGGGGGAGCCTTTACGCAACCCCACACTCAACAGGACTCTGCGTCTTCACTCTTTCCTAACAACCCTAAACATAACCCTAACCGCAACAAGAAGCTCAACCCGAGTTAGACCCGAAAAAACACGTACGGTGCCACTTTCTGCCATCCAAAAGTGCTCTCAGCGGAAGCCTTTGGGTACACCTGAACTCCCTGGGGGAGCCTTTACGCAACCCCACACTCAACAGGACTCTGCGTCTTCACTCTTTCCTAACAACCCTAAACATAACCCTAACCGCAACAAGAAGCTGAACCCGAGTTAGACCCGAAAAAACACGTACGGTGCCACTTTCTGCCATCCAAAAGTGCTCTCAGCGGAAGCCTTTGGGTACACCTGAATTCCCTGGGGGAGCCTTTACGCAACCCCACACTCAACAGGACTCTGCGTCTTCACTCTTTCCTAACAACCCTAAACATAACCCTAACCGCAACAAGAAGCTGAACCCGAGTTAGACCCGAAAAAACACGTACGGTGCCACTTTCTGCCATCCAAAAGTGCTCTCAGCGGAAGCCTTTGGGTACACCTGAACTCCCTGGGGGAGCCTTTACGCAACCCCACACTCAACAGGACTCTGCGTCTTCACTCTTTCCTAACAACCCTAAACATAACCCTAACCGCAACAAGAAGCTGAACCCGAGTTAGACCCGAAAAAACACGTACGGTGCCACTTTCTGCCATCAAAAAGTGCTCTCAGCGGAAGCCTTTGGGTACACCTGAACTCCCTGGGGGAGCCTTTACGCAACCCCACACTCAACAGGACTCTGCGTCTTCGCTCTTTCCTAACAACCCTAAACATAACCCTAACCGCAACAAGAAGCTCAACCCGAGTTAGACCCGAAAAAACACGTACGGTGCCACTTTCTGCCATCAAAAAGTGCTCTCAGCGGAAGCCTTTGGGTACACCTGAACTCCCTGGGGGAGCCTTTACGCAACCCCACACTCAACAGGACTCTGCGTCTTCACTCTTTCCTAACAACCCTAAACATAACCCTAACCGCAACAAGAAGCTGAACCCGAGTTAGACCCGAAAAAACACGTACGGTGCCACTTTCTGCCATCCAAAAGTGCTCTCAGCGGAAGCCTTTGGGTACACCTGAACTCCCTGGGGGAGCCTTTACGCAACCCCACACTCAACAGGACTCTGCGTCTTCACTCTTTCCTAACAACCCTAAACATAACCCTAACCGCAACAAGAAGCTGAAAGCGAGTTAGACCCGAAAAAACACGTACGGTGCCACTTTCTGCCATCAAAAAGTGCTCTCAGCGGAAGCCTTTGGGTACACCTGAACTCCCTGGGGGAGCCTTTACGCAACCCCGCACTCAACAGGACTCTGCGTCTTCACTCTTTCCTAACAACCCTAAACATAACCCTAACCGCAACAAGACGCTGAACCCGAGTTAGACCCGAAAAAACACGTACGGTGCCACTTTCTGCCATCAAAAAGTGCTCTCAGCGGAAGCCTTTGGGTACACCTGAACTCCCTGGGGGAGCCTTTACGCAACCCCACACTAAACAGGACTCTGCGTCTTCACTCTTTCCTAACAACCCTAAACATAACCCTAACCGCAACAAGAAGCTGAACCCGAGTTAGACCCGAAAAAACACGTACGGTGCCACTTTCTGCCATCCAAAAGTGCTCTCAGCGGAAGCCTTTGGGTACACCTGAACTCCCTGGGGGAGCCTTTACGCAACCCCACACTCAACAGGACTCTGCGTCTTCACTCTTTCCTAACAACCCTAAACATAACCCTAACCGCAACAAGAAGCTGAACCCGAGTTAGACCCGAAAAAACACGTACGATGCCACTTTCTGCCATCAAAAAGTGCTCTCAGCGGAAGCCTTTGGGTACACCTGAACTCCCTGGGGGAGCCTTTACGCAACCGCACACTCAACAGGACTCTGCGTCTTCACTCTTTCCTAACAACCCTAAATATAACCCTAACCGCAACAAGAAGCTGAACCCGAGTTAGACCCGAAAAAACACGTACGGTGCCACTTTCTGCCATCAAAAAGTGCTCTCAGCGGAAGCCTTTGGGAACACCTGAACTCCCTGGGGGAGCCTTTACACAACCCCACACTCAACAGGACTCTGCGTCTTCACTCTTTCCTAACAACCCTAAACATAAGCCTAACCGGAACAAGAAGCTCAACCCGAGTTAGACCCGAAAAAACACGTACGGTGCCACTTTCTGCCATCAAAAAGTGCTCTCAGCGGAAGCCTTTGGGAACACCTGAACTCCCTGGGGGAGCCTTTACGCAACCCCACACTCAACAGGACTCTGCGTCTTCACTCTTTCCTAACAACCCTAAACATAACCCTAACCGCAACAAGAAGCTGAACCCGAGTTAGACCCGAAAAAACACGTACGGTGCCACTTTCTGCCATCAAAAAGTGCTCTCAGCGGAAGCCTTTGGGTACACCTGAACTCCCTGGGGGAGCCTTTACGCAACCCCACACTCAACAGGACTCTGCGTCTTCACTCTTTCCTAACAACCCTAAACATAACCCTAACCGCAACAAGAAGCTGAACCCGAGTTAGACCCGAAAAAACACGTACGGTGCCACTTTCTGCCATCCAAAAGTGCTCTCAGCGGAAGCCTTTGGGTACACCTGAACTCCCTGGGGGAGCCTTTACGCAACCCCACACTCAACAGGACTCTGAGTCTTCACTCTTTCCTAACAACCCTAAACATAACCCTAACCGCAACAAGAAGCTGAACCCGAGTTAGACCCGAAAAAACACGTACGGTGCCACTTTCTGCCATCAAAAAGTGCTCTCAGCGGAAGCCTTTGGGTACACCTGAACTCCCTGGGGGAGCCTTTACGCAACCCCACACTCAACAGGACTCTGCGTCTTCACTCTTTCCTAACAACCCTAAACATAACCCTAACCGCAACAAGAAGCTGAACCCGAGTTAGACCCGAAAAAACACGTACGGTGCCACTTTCTGCCATCAAAAAGTGCTCTCAGCGGAAGCCTTTGGGCACACGTGAACTCCCTGGGGGAGCCTTTACGCAACCCCACACTCAACAGGACTCTGCGTCTTCACTCTTTCCTAACAACCCTAAACATAACCCTAACCGCAACAAGAAGCTGAACCCGAGTTAGACCCGAAAAAACACGTACGGTGCCACTTTCTGCCATCAAAAAGTGCTCTCAGCGGAAGCCTTTGGGTACACCTGAACTCCCTGGGGGAGCCTTTACGCAACCCCACACTCAACAGGACTCTGCGTCTTCACTCTTTCCTAACAACCCTAAACATAACCCTAACCGCAACAAGAAGCTGAACCCGAGTTAGACCCGAAAAAACACGTACGGTGCCACTTTCTGCCATCAAAAAGTGCTCTCAGCGGAAGCCTTTGGGTACACCTGAACTCCCTGGGGGAGCCTTTACGCAACCCCACACTCAACAGGACTCTGCGTCTTCACTCTTTCCTAACAACCCTAAACATAACCCTAACCGCAACAAGAAGCTGAACCCGAGTTAGACCCGAAAAAACACGTACGGTGCCACTTTCTGCCATCCAAAAGTGCTCTCAGCGGAAGCCTTTGGGTACACGTGAACTCCCTGGGGGAGCCTTTACGCAACCCCACACTCAACAGGACTCTGCGTCTTCGCTCTTTCCTAACAACCCTAAACATAACCCTAACCGCAACAAGAAGCTGAACCCGAGTTAGACCCGAAAAAACACGTACGGTGCCACTTTCTGCCATCAAAAAGTGCTCTCAGCGGAAGCCTTTGGGTACACCTGAACTCCCTGGGGGAGCCTTTACGCAACCCCACACTCAACAGGACTCTGCGTCTTCACTCTTTCCTAACAACCCTAAACATAACCCTAACCGCAACAAGAAGCTGAACCCGAGTTAGACCCGAAAAAACACGTACGGTGCCACTTTCTGCCATCAAAAAGTGCTCTCAGCGGAAGCCTTTGGGTACACGTGAACTCCCTGGGGGAGCCTTTACGCAACCCCACACTCAACAGGACTCTGCGTCTTCACTCTTTCCTAACAACCCTAAACATAACCCTAACCGCAACAAGAAGCTGAACCCGAGTTAGACCCGAAAAAACACGTACGGTGCCACTTTCTGCCATCAAAAAGTGCTCTCAGCGGAAGCCTTTGGGTACACCTGAACTCCCTGGGGGAGCCTTTACGCAACCCCACACTCAACAGGACTCTGCGTCTTCACTCTTTCCTAACAACCCTAAACATAACCCTAACCGCAACAAGAAGCTGAACCCGAGTTAGACCCGAAAAAACACGTACGGTGCCACTTTCTGCCATCAAAAAGTGCTCTCAGCGGAAGCCTTTGGGTACACGTGAACTCCCTGGGGGAGCCTTTACGCAACCCCACACTCAACAGGACTCTGCGTCTTCACTCTTTCCTAACAACCCTAAACATAACCCTAACCGCAACAAGAAGCTGAACCCGAGTTAGACCCGAAAAAACACGTACGGTGCCACTTTCTGCCATCAAAAAGTGCTCTCAGCGGAAGCCTTTGGGTACACCTGAACTCCCTGGGGGAGCCTTTACGCAACCCCACACTCAACAGGACTCTGCGTCTTCGCTCTTTCCTAACAACCCTAAACATAACCCTAACCGCAACAAGAAGCTGAACCCGAGTTAGACCCGAAAAAACACGTACGATGCCACTTTCTGCCATCAAAAAGTGCTCTCAGCGGAAGCCTTTGGGTACACCTGAACTCCCTGGGGGAGCCTTTACGCAACCGCACACTCAACAGGACTCTGCGTCTTCACTCTTTCCTAACAACCCTAAACATAACCCTAACTGCAACAAGAAGCTGAACCCGAGTTAGACCCGAAAAAACACGTACGGTGCCACTTTCTGCCATCAAAAAGTGCTCTCAGCGGAAGCCTTTGGGTACACCTGAACTCCCTGGGGGAGCCTTTACGCAACCCCACACTCAACAGGACTCTGCGTCTTCACTCTTTCCTAACAACCCTAAACATAACCCTAACCGCAACAAGAAGCTGAACCCGAGTTAGACCCGAAAAAACACGTACGGTGCCACTTTCTGCCATCAAAAAGTGCTCTCAGCGGAAGCCTTTGGGTACACCTGAACTCCCTGGGGGAGCCTTTACGCAACCCCGCACTCAACAGGACTCTGCGTCTTCACTCTTTCCTAACAACCCTAAACATAACCCTAACCGCAACAAGAAGCTGAACCCGAGTTAGACCCGAAAAAACACGTACGGTGCCACTTTCTGCCATCAAAAAGTGCTCTCAGCGGAAGCCTTTGGGTACACCTGAACTCCCTGGGGGAGCCTTTACGCAACCCCACACTCAACAGGACTCTGCGTCTTCACTCTTTCCTAACAACCCTAAACATAACCCTAACCGCAACAAGAAGCTCAACCCGAGTTAGACCCGAAAAAACACGTACGGTGCCACTTTCTGCCATCAAAAAGTGCTCTCAGCGGAAGCCTTTGGGTACACCTGAACTCCCTGGGGGAGCCTTTACGCAACCCCACACTCAACAGGACTCTGCGTCTTCACTCTTTCCTAACAACCCTAAACATAACCCTAACCGCAACAAGAAGCTGAACCCGAGTTAGACCCGAAAAAACACGTACGGTGCCACTTTCTGCCATCAAAAAGTGCTCTCAGCGGAAGCCTTTGGGTACACCTGAACTCCCTGGGGGAGCCTTTACGCAACCCCACACTCAACAGGACTCTGCGTCTTCACTCTTTCCTAACAACCCTAAACATAACCCTAACCGCAACAAGAAGCTGAACCCGAGTTAGACCCGAAAAAACACGTACGGTGCCACTTTCTGCCATCCAAAAGTGCTCTCAGCGGAAGCCTTTGGGAACACCTGAACTCCCTGGGGGAGCCTTTACACAACCCCACACTCAACAGGACTCTGCGTCTTCACTCTTTCCTAACAACCCTAAACATAAACCTAACCGGAACAAGAAGCTCAACCCGAGTTAGACCCGAAAAAACACGTACGGTGCCACTTTCTGCCATCCAAAAGTGCTCTCAGCGGAAGCCTTTGGGTACACCTGAACTCCCTGGGGGAGCCTTTACGCAACCCCACACTCAACAGGACTCTGCGTCTTCACTCTTTCCTAACAACCCTAAACATAACCCTAACCGCAACAAGAAGCTGAACCCGAGTTAGACCCGAAAAAACACGTACGGTGCCACTTTCTGCCATCAAAAAGTGCTCTCAGCGGAAGCCTTTGGGTACACCTGAACTCCCTGGGGGAGCCTTTACGCAACCCCACACTCAACAGGACTCTGCGTCTTCACTCTTTCCTAACAACCCTAAACATAACCCTAACCGCAACAAGAAGCTGAACCCGAGTTAGACCCGAAAAAACACGTACGGTGCCACTTTCTGCCATCCAAAAGTGCTCTCAGCGGAAGCCTTTGGGAACACCTGAACTCCCTGGGGGAGCCTTTACACAACCCCACACTCAACAGGACTCTGCGTCTTCACTCTTTCCTAACAACCCTAAACATAAACCTAACCGGAACAAGAAGCTCAACCCGAGTTAGACCCGAAAAAACACGTACGGTGCCACTTTCTGCCATCCAAAAGTGCTCTCAGCGGAAGCCTTTGGGTACACCTGAACTCCCTGGGGGAGCCTTTACGCAACCCCACACTCAACAGGACTCTGCGTCTTCACTCTTTCCTAACAACCCTAAACATAACCCTAACCGCAACAAGAAGCTGAACCCGAGTTAGACCCGAAAAAACACGTACGGTGCCACTTTCTGCCATCCAAAAGTGCTCTCAGCGGAAGCCTTTGGGTACACCTGAACTCCCTGGGGGAGCCTTTACGCAACCCCACACTCAACAGGACTCTGAGTCTTCACTCTTTCCTAACAACCCTAAACATAACCCTAACCGCAACAAGAAGCTGAACCCGAGTTAGACCCGAAAAAACACGTACGGTGCCACTTTCTGCCATCAAAAAGTGCTCTCAGCGGAAGCCTTTGGGTACACCTGAACTCCCTGGGGGAGCCTTTACGCAACCCCACACTCAACAGGACTCTGCGTCTTCACTCTTTCCTAACAACCCTAAACATAACCCTAACCGCAACAAGAAGCTGAACCCGAGTTAGACCCGAAAAAACACGTACGGTGCCACTTTCTGCCATCAAAAAGTGCTCTCAGCGGAAGCCTTTGGGCACACGTGAACTCCCTGGGGGAGCCTTTACGCAACCCCACACTCAACAGGACTCTGCGTCTTCACTCTTTCCTAACAACCCTAAACATAACCCTAACCGCAACAAGAAGCTGAACCCGAGTTAGACCCGAAAAAACACGTACGGTGCCACTTTCTGCCATCAAAAAGTGCTCTCAGCGGAAGCCTTTGGGTACACCTGAACTCCCTGGGGGAGCCTTTACGCAACCCCACACTCAACAGGACTCTGCGTCTTCACTCTTTCCTAACAACCCTAAACATAACCCTAACCGCAACAAGAAGCTGAACCCGAGTTAGACCCGAAAAAACACGTACGGTGCCACTTTCTGCCATCAAAAAGTGCTCTCAGCGGAAGCCTTTGGGTACACCTGAACTCCCTGGGGGAGCCTTTACGCAACCCCACACTCAACAGGACTCTGCGTCTTCACTCTTTCCTAACAACCCTAAACATAACCCTAACCGCAACAAGAAGCTGAACCCGAGTTAGACCCGAAAAAACACGTACGGTGCCACTTTCTGCCATCCAAAAGTGCTCTCAGCGGAAGCCTTTGGGTACACGTGAACTCCCTGGGGGAGCCTTTACGCAACCCCACACTCAACAGGACTCTGCGTCTTCGCTCTTTCCTAACAACCCTAAACATAACCCTAACCGCAACAAGAAGCTGAACCCGAGTTAGACCCGAAAAAACACGTACGGTGCCACTTTCTGCCATCAAAAAGTGCTCTCAGCGGAAGCCTTTGGGTACACCTGAACTCCCTGGGGGAGCCTTTACGCAACCCCACACTCAACAGGACTCTGCGTCTTCACTCTTTCCTAACAACCCTAAACATAACCCTAACCGCAACAAGAAGCTGAACCCGAGTTAGACCCGAAAAAACACGTACGGTGCCACTTTCTGCCATCAAAAAGTGCTCTCAGCGGAAGCCTTTGGGTACACGTGAACTCCCTGGGGGAGCCTTTACGCAACCCCACACTCAACAGGACTCTGCGTCTTCACTCTTTCCTAACAACCCTAAACATAACCCTAACCGCAACAAGAAGCTGAACCCGAGTTAGACCCGAAAAAACACGTACGGTGCCACTTTCTGCCATCAAAAAGTGCTCTCAGCGGAAGCCTTTGGGTACACCTGAACTCCCTGGGGGAGCCTTTACGCAACCCCACACTCAACAGGACTCTGCGTCTTCACTCTTTCCTAACAACCCTAAACATAACCCTAACCGCAACAAGAAGCTGAACCCGAGTTAGACCCGAAAAAACACGTACGGTGCCACTTTCTGCCATCAAAAAGTGCTCTCAGCGGAAGCCTTTGGGTACACGTGAACTCCCTGGGGGAGCCTTTACGCAACCCCACACTCAACAGGACTCTGCGTCTTCACTCTTTCCTAACAACCCTAAACATAACCCTAACCGCAACAAGAAGCTGAACCCGAGTTAGACCCGAAAAAACACGTACGGTGCCACTTTCTGCCATCAAAAAGTGCTCTCAGCGGAAGCCTTTGGGTACACCTGAACTCCCTGGGGGAGCCTTTACGCAACCCCACACTCAACAGGACTCTGCGTCTTCGCTCTTTCCTAACAACCCTAAACATAACCCTAACCGCAACAAGAAGCTGAACCCGAGTTAGACCCGAAAAAACACGTACGATGCCACTTTCTGCCATCAAAAAGTGCTCTCAGCGGAAGCCTTTGGGTACACCTGAACTCCCTGGGGGAGCCTTTACGCAACCGCACACTCAACAGGACTCTGCGTCTTCACTCTTTCCTAACAACCCTAAACATAACCCTAACTGCAACAAGAAGCTGAACCCGAGTTAGACCCGAAAAAACACGTACGGTGCCACTTTCTGCCATCAAAAAGTGCTCTCAGCGGAAGCCTTTGGGTACACCTGAACTCCCTGGGGGAGCCTTTACGCAACCCCACACTCAACAGGACTCTGCGTCTTCACTCTTTCCTAACAACCCTAAACATAACCCTAACCGCAACAAGAAGCTGAACCCGAGTTAGACCCGAAAAAACACGTACGGTGCCACTTTCTGCCATCAAAAAGTGCTCTCAGCGGAAGCCTTTGGGTACACCTGAACTCCCTGGGGGAGCCTTTACGCAACCCCGCACTCAACAGGACTCTGCGTCTTCACTCTTTCCTAACAACCCTAAACATAACCCTAACCGCAACAAGAAGCTGAACCCGAGTTAGACCCGAAAAAACACGTACGGTGCCACTTTCTGCCATCAAAAAGTGCTCTCAGCGGAAGCCTTTGGGTACACCTGAACTCCCTGGGGGAGCCTTTACGCAACCCCACACTCAACAGGACTCTGCGTCTTCACTCTTTCCTAACAACCCTAAACATAACCCTAACCGCAACAAGAAGCTCAACCCGAGTTAGACCCGAAAAAACACGTACGGTGCCACTTTCTGCCATCAAAAAGTGCTCTCAGCGGAAGCCTTTGGGTACACCTGAACTCCCTGGGGGAGCCTTTACGCAACCCCACACTCAACAGGACTCTGCGTCTTCACTCTTTCCTAACAACCCTAAACATAACCCTAACCGCAACAAGAAGCTGAACCCGAGTTAGACCCGAAAAAACACGTACGGTGCCACTTTCTGCCATCAAAAAGTGCTCTCAGCGGAAGCCTTTGGGTACACCTGAACTCCCTGGGGGAGCCTTTACGCAACCCCACACTCAACAGGACTCTGCGTCTTCACTCTTTCCTAACAACCCTAAACATAACCCTAACCGCAACAAGAAGCTGAACCCGAGTTAGACCCGAAAAAACACGTACGGTGCCACTTTCTGCCATCCAAAAGTGCTCTCAGCGGAAGCCTTTGGGAACACCTGAACTCCCTGGGGGAGCCTTTACACAACCCCACACTCAACAGGACTCTGCGTCTTCACTCTTTCCTAACAACCCTAAACATAAACCTAACCGGAACAAGAAGCTCAACCCGAGTTAGACCCGAAAAAACACGTACGGTGCCACTTTCTGCCATCCAAAAGTGCTCTCAGCGGAAGCCTTTGGGTACACCTGAACTCCCTGGGGGAGCCTTTACGCAACCCCACACTCAACAGGACTCTGCGTCTTCACTCTTTCCTAACAACCCTAAACATAACCCTAACCGCAACAAGAAGCTGAACCCGAGTTAGACCCGAAAAAACACGTACGGTGCCACTTTCTGCCATCAAAAAGTGCTCTCAGCGGAAGCCTTTGGGTACACCTGAACTCCCTGGGGGAGCCTTTACGCAACCCCACACTCAACAGGACTCTGCGTCTTCACTCTTTCCTAACAACCCTAAACATAACCCTAACCGCAACAAGAAGCTGAACCCGAGTTAGACCCGAAAAAACACGTACGGTGCCACTTTCTGCCATCCAAAAGTGCTCTCAGCGGAAGCCTTTGGGAACACCTGAACTCCCTGGGGGAGCCTTTACACAACCCCACACTCAACAGGACTCTGCGTCTTCACTCTTTCCTAACAACCCTAAACATAAACCTAACCGGAACAAGAAGCTCAACCCGAGTTAGACCCGAAAAAACACGTACGGTGCCACTTTCTGCCATCCAAAAGTGCTCTCAGCGGAAGCCTTTGGGTACACCTGAACTCCCTGGGGGAGCCTTTACGCAACCCCACACTCAACAGGACTCTGCGTCTTCACTCTTTCCTAACAACCCTAAACATAACCCTAACCGCAACAAGAAGCTGAACCCGAGTTAGACCCGAAAAAACACGTACGGTGCCACTTTCTGCCATCAAAAAGTGCTCTCAGCGGAAGCCTTTGGGTACACCTGAACTCCCTGGGGGAGCCTTTACGCAACCCCACACTCAACAGGACTCTGCGTCTTCACTCTTTCCTAACAACCCTAAACATAACCCTAACCGCAACAAGAAGCTGAACCCGAGTTAGACCCGAAAAAACACGTACGGTGCCACTTTCTGCCATCAAAAAGTGCTCTCAGCGGAAGCCTTTGGGTACACCTGAACTCCCTGGGGGAGCCTTTACGCAACCCCACACTCAACAGGACTCTGCGTCTTCACTCTTTCCTAACAACCCTAAACATAACCCTAACCGCAACAAGAAGCTGAACCCGAGTTAGACCCGAAAAAACACGTACGGTGCCACTTTCTGCCATCAAAAAGTGCTCTCAGCGGAAGCCTTTGGGTACACCTGAACTCCCTGGGGGAGCCTTTACGCAACCCCACACTCAACAGGACTCTGCGTCTTCACTCTTTCCTAACAACCCTAAACATAACCCTAACCGCAACAAGAAGCTGAACCCGAGTTAGACCCGAAAAAACACGTACGGTGCCACTTTCTGCCATCAAAAAGTGCTCTCAGCGGAAGCCTTTGGGAACACCTGAACTCCCTGGGGGAGCCTTTACGCAACCCCACACTCAACAGGACTCTGCGTCTTCACTCTTTCCTAACAACCCTAAACATAACCCTAACCGCAACAAGAAGCTGAACCCGAGTTAGACCCGAAAAAACACGTACGGTGCCACTTTCTGCCATCAAAAAGTGCTCTCAGCGGAAGCCTTTGGGTACACCTGAACTCCCTGGGGGAGCCTTTACGCAACCCCACACTCAACAGGACTCTGCGTCTTCACTCTTTCCTAACAACCCTAAACATAACCCTAACCGCAACAAGAAGCTCAACCCGAGTTAGACCCGAAAAAACACGTACGGTGCCACTTTCTGCCATCAAAAAGTGCTCTCAGCGGAAGCCTTTGGGTACACCTGAACTCCCTGGGGGAGCCTTTACGCAACCCCACACTCAACAGGACTCTGCGTCTTCACTCTTTCCTAACAACCCTAAACATAACCCTAACCGCAACAAGAAGCTGAACCCGAGTTAGACCCGAAAAAACACGTACGGTGCCACTTTCTGCCATCAAAAAGTGCTCTCAGCGGAAGCCTTTGGGTACACCTGAACTCCCTGGGGGAGCCTTTACGCAACCCCACACTCAACAGGACTCTGCGTCTTCACTCTTTCCTAACAACCCTAAACATAACCCTAACCGCAACAAGAAGCTGAACCCGAGTTAGACCCGAAAAAACACGTACGGTGCCACTTTCTGCCATCAAAAAGTGCTCTCAGCGGAAGCCTTTGGGTACACCTGAACTCCCTGGGGGAGCCTTTACGCAACCCCACACTCAACAGGACTCTGCGTCTTCACTCTTTCCTAACAACCCTAAACATAAGCCTAACCGCAACAAGAAGCTGAACCCGAGTTAGACCCGAAAAAACACGTACGGTGCCACTTTCTGCCATCAAAAAGTGCTCTCAGCGGAAGCCTTTGGGTACACCTGAACTCCCTGGGGGAGCCTTTACGCAACCCCACACTCAACAGGACTCTGCGTCTTCACTCTTTCCTAACAACCCTGAACATAACCCTAACCGCAACAAGAAGCTGAACCCGAGTTAGACCCGAAAAAACACGTACGGTGCCACTTTCTGCCATCAAAAAGTGCTCTCAGCGGAAGCCTTTGGGAACACCTGAACTCCCTGGGGGAGCCTTTACGCAACCCCACACTCAACAGGACTCTGCGTCTTCACTCTTTCCTAACAACCCTAAACATAACCCTAACCGCAACAAGAAGCTCAACCCGAGTTAGACCCGAAAAAACACGTACGGTGCCACTTTCTGCCATCAAAAAGTGCTCTCAGCGGAAGCCTTTGGGTACACCTGAACTCCCTGGGGGAGTCTTTACGCAACCCCACACTCAACAGGACTCTGCGTTTTCACTCTTTCCTAACAACCCTAAACATAAGCCTAACCGCAACAAGAAGCTGAACCCGAGTTAGACCCGAAAAAACACGTACGGTGCCACTTTCTGCCATCAAAAAGTGCTCTCAGCGGAAGCCTTTGGGTACACCTGAACTCCCTGGGGGAGCCTTTACGCAACCCCACACTCAACAGGACTCTGCGTCTTCACTCTTTCCTAACAACCCTAAACATAACCCTAACCGCAACAAGAAGCTGAACCCGAGTTAGACCCGAAAAAACACGTACGGTGCCACTTTCTGCCATCAAAAAGTGCTCTCAGCGGAAGCCTTTGGGTACACGTGAACTCCCTGGGGGAGCCTTTACGCAACCCCACACTCAACAGGACTCTGCGTCTTCACTCTTTCCTAACAACCCTAAACACAACCCTAACCGCAACAAGAAGCTGAACCCGAGTTAGACCCGAAAAAACACGTACGGTGCCACTTTCTGCCATCAAAAAGTGCTCTCAGCGGAAGCCTTTGGGTACACCTGAACTCCCTGGGGGAGCCTTTACGCAACCCCACACTCAACAGGACTCTGCGTCTTCACTCTTTCCTAACAACCCTAAACATAACCCTAACCGCAACAAGAAGCTGAACCCGAGTTAGACCCGAAAAAACACGTACGGTGCCACTTCCTGCCATCAAAAAGTGCTCTCAGCGGAAGCCTTTGGGTACACCTGAACTCCCTGGGGGAGCCTTTACGCAACCCCACACTCAACAGGACTCTGCGTCTTCACTCTTTCCTAACAACCCTAAACATAACCCTAACCGCAACAAGAAGCTGAACCCGAGTTAGACCCGAAAAAACACGTACGGTGCCACTTTCTGCCATCAAAAAGTGCTCTCAGCGGAAGCCTTTGGGTACACCTGAACTCCCTGGGGGAGCCTTTACGCAACCCCACACTCAACAGGACTCTGCGTCTTCACTCTTTCCTAACAACCCTAAACATAACCCTAACCGCAACAAGAAGCTCAACCCGAGTTAGACCCGAAAAAACACGTACGGTGCCACTTTCTGCCATCAAAAAGTGCTCTCAGCGGAAGCCTTTGGGTACACCTGAACTCCCTGGGCGAGCCTTTACGCAACCCCACACTCAACAGGACTCTGCGTCTTCACTCTTTCCTAACAACCCTAAACATAACCCTAACCGCAACAAGAAGCTCAACCCGAGTTAGACCCGAAAAAACACGTACGGTGCCACTTTCTGCCATCAAAAAGTGCTCTCAGCGGAAGCCTTTGGGTACACCTGAACTCCCTGGGGGAGCCTTTACGCAACCCCACACTCAACAGGACTCTGCGTCTTCACTCTTTCCTAACAACCCTAAACATAAGCCTAACCGCAACAAGAAGCTGAACCCGAGTTAGACCCGAAAAAACACGTACGGTGCCACTTTCTGCCATCAAAAAGTGCTCTCAGCGGAAGCCTTTGGGAACACCTGAACTCCCTGGGGGAGCCTTTACGCAACCCCACACTCAACAGGACTCTGCGTCTTCACTCTTTCCTAACAACCCTAAACATAACCCTAACCGCAACAAGAAGCTGAACCCGAGTTAGACCCGAAAAAACACGTACGGTGCCACTTTCTGCCATCAAAAAGTGCTCTCAGCGGAAGCCTTTGGGTACACCTGAACTCCCTGGGGGAGCCTTTACGCAACCCCACACTCAACAGGACTCTGCATCTTCACTCTTTCCTAACAACCCTAAACATAACCCTAACCGCAACAAGAAGCTGAACCCGAGTTAGACCCGAAAAAACACGTACGGTGCCACTTTCTGCCATCCAAAAGTGCTCTCAGCGGAAGCCTTTGGGTACACCTGAACTCCCTGGGGGAGCCTTTACGCAACCCCACACTCAACAGGACTCTGCGTCTTCACTCTTTCCTAACAACCCTAAACATAACCCTAACCGCAACAAGAAGCTGAACCCGAGTTAGACCCAAAAAAACACGTACGGTGCCACTTTCTGCCATCAAAAAGTGCTCTCAGCGGAAGCCTTTGGGTACACCTGAACTCCCTGGGGGAGCCTTTACGCAACCCCACACTCAACAGGACTCTGCGTCTTCACTCTTTCCTAACAACCCTAAACATAACCCTAACCGCAACAAGAAGCTCAACCCGAGTTAGACCCGAAAAAACACGTACGGTGCCACTTTCTGCCATCCAAAAGTGCTCTCAGCGGAAGCCTTTGGGTACACCTGAACTCCCTGGGGGAGCCTTTACGCAACCCCGCACTCAACAGGACTCTGCGTCTTCACTCTTTCCTAACAACCCTAAACATAACCCTAACCGCAACAAGAAGCTGAACCCGAGTTAGACCCGAAAAAACACGTACGGTGCCACTTTCTGCCATCAAAAAGTGCTCTCAGCGGAAGCCTTTGGGTACACCTGAACTCCCTGGGGGAGCCTTTACGCAACCCCACACTCAACAGGACTCTGCGTCTTCACTCTTTCCTAACAACCCTAAACATAACCCTAACCGCAACAAGAAGCTCAACCCGAGTTAGACCCGAAAAAACACGTACGGTGCCACTTTCTGCCATCAAAAAGTGCTCTCAGCGGAAGCCTTTGGGTACACCTGAACTCCCTGGGGGAGCCTTTACGCAACCCCACACTCAACAGGACTCTGCGTCTTCACTCTTTCCTAACAACCCTAAACATAACCCTAACCGCAACAAGAAGCTGAACCCGAGTTAGACCCGAAAAAACACGTACGGTGCCACTTTCTGCCATCAAAAAGTGCTCTCAGCGGAAGCCTTTGGGTACACCTGAACTCCCTGGGGGAGCCTTTACACAACCCCACACTCAACAGGACTCTGCGTCTTCACTCTTTCCTAACAACCCTAAACATAACCCTAACCGCAACAAGAAGCTCAACCCGAGTTAGACCCGAAAAAACACGTACGGTGCCACTTTCTGCCATCAAAAAGTGCTCTCAGCGGAAGCCTTTGGGTACACCTGAACTCCCTGGGGGAGCCTTTACGCAACCCCACACTCAACAGGACTCTGCGTCTTCACTCTTTCCTAACAACCCTAAACATAACCCTAACCGCAACAAGAAGCTGAACCCGAGTTAGACCCGAAAAAACACGTACGGTGCCACTTTCTGCCATCAAAAAGTGCTCTCAGCGGAAGCCTTTGGGAACACCTGAACTCCCTTGGCGAGCCTTTACACAACCCCACACTCAACAGGACTCTGCGTCTTCACTCTTTCCTAACAACCCTAAACATAAGCCTAACCGGAACAAGAAGCTCAACCCGAGTTAGACCCGAAAAAACACGTACGGTGCCACTTTCTGCCATCAAAAAGTGCTCTCAGCGGAAGCCTTTGGGTACACCTGAACTCCCTGGGGGAGCCTTTACGCAACCCCACACTCAACAGGACTCTGCGTCTTCACTCTTTCCTAACAACCCTAAACATAACCCTAACCGCAACAAGAAGCTGAACCCGAGTTAGACCCGAAAAAACACGTACGGTGCCACTTTCTGCCATCAAAAAGTGCTCTCAGCGGAAGCCTTTGGGTACACCTGAACTCCCTGGGGGAGC
>NW_027663765.1:122500-162500 GCF_964034855.1 Anser brachyrhynchus | reverse complement strand
CCTAACAACCCTAAACATAACCCTAACCGCAACAAGAAGCTGAACCCGAGTTAGACCCGAAAAAACACGTACGGTGCCACTTTCTGCCATCAAAAAGTGCTCTCAGCGGAAGCCTTTGGGTACACCTGAACTCCCTGGGGGAGCCTTTACGCAACCCCACACTCAACAGGACTCTGCGTCTTCGCTCTTACCTAACAACCCTAAACATAACCCTAACCGCAACAAGAAGCTCAACCCGAGTTAGACCCGAAAAAACACGTACGGTGCCACTTTCTGCCATCAAAAAGTGCTCTCAGCGGAAGCCTTTGGGTACACCTGAACTCCCTGGGGGAGCCTTTACGCAACCCCACACTCAACAGGACTCTGCGTCTTCACTCTTTCCTAACAACCCTAAACATAACCCTAACCGCAACAAGAAGCTGAACCCGAGTTAGACCCGAAAAAACACGTACGGTGCCACTTTCTGCCATCAAAAAGTGCTCTCAGCGGAAGCCTTTGGGTACACGTGAACTCCCTGGGGGAGCCTTTACGCAACCCCACACTCAACAGGACTCTGCGTCTTCACTCTTTCCTAACAACCCTAAACATAAGCCTAACCGCAACAAGAAGCTGAACCCGAGTTAGACCCGAAAAAACACGTACGGTGCCACTTTCTGCCATCAAAAAGTGCTCTCAGCGGAAGCCTTTGGGTACACCTGAACTCCCTGGGGGAGCCTTTACGCAACCCCACACTCAACAGGACTCTGCGTCTTCACTCTTTCCTAACAACCCTAAACATAACCCTAACCGCAACAAGAAGCTGAACCCGAGTTAGACCCGAAAAAACACGTACGGTGCCACTTTCTGCCATCAAAAAGTGCTCTCAGCGGAAGCCTTTGGGTACACCTGAACTCCCTGGGGGAGCCTTTACGCAACCCCACACTCAACAGGACTCTGCGTCTTCACTCTTTCCTAACAACCCTAAACATAACCCTAACCGCAACAAGAAGCTGAACCCGAGTTAGACCCGAAAAAACACGTACGGTGCCACTTTCTGCCATCAAAAAGTGCTCTCAGCGGAAGCCTTTGGGTACACCTGAACTCCCTGGGGGAGCCTTTACGCAACCCCACACTCAACAGGACTCTGCGTCTTCACTCTTTCCTAACAACCCTAAACATAACCCTAACCGCAACAAGAAGCTGAACCCGAGTTAGACCCGAAAAAACACGTACGGTGCCACTTTCTGCCATCAAAAAGTGCTCTCAGCGGAAGCCTTTGGGTACACCTGAACTCCCTGGGGGAGCCTTTACGCAACCCCACACTCAACAGGACTCTGCGTCTTCGCTCTTTCCTAACAACCCTAAACATAACCCTAACCGCAACAAGAAGCTCAACCCGAGTTAGACCCGAAAAAACACGTACGGTGCCACTTTCTGCCATCAAAAAGTGCTCTCAGCGGAAGCCTTTGGGTACACCTGAACTCCCTTGGGGAGCCTTTACGCAACCCCACACTCAACAGGACTCTGCGTCTTCACTCTTTCCTAACAACCCTAAACATAACCCTAACCGCAACAAGAAGCTCAACCCGAGTTAGACCCGAAAAAACACGTATGGTGCCACTTTCTGCCATCAAAAAGTGCTCTCAGCGGAAGCCTTTGGGTACACCTGAACTCCCTGGGGGAGCCTTTACGCAACCCCACACTCAACAGGACTCTGCGTCTTCACTCTTTCCTAACAACCCTAAACATAACCCTAACCGCAACAAGAAGCTGAACCCGAGTTAGACCCGAAAAAACACGTACGGTGCCACTTTCTGCCATCAAAAAGTGCTCTCAGCGGAAGCCTTTGGGTACACCTGAACTCCCTGGGGGAGCCTTTACGCAACCCCACACTCAACAGGACTCTGCGTCTTCACTCTTTCCTAACAACCCTAAACATAACCCTAACCGCAACAAGAAGCTGAACCCGAGTTAGACCCGAAAAAACACGTACGGTGCCACTTTCTGCCATCAAAAAGTGCTCTCAGCGGAAGCCTTTGGGTACACCTGAACTCCCTGGGGGAGCCTTTACGCAACCCCACACTCAACAGGACTCTGCGTCTTCACTCTTTCCTAACAACCCTAAACATAACCCTAACCGCAACAAGAAGCTGAACCCGAGTTAGACCCGAAAAAACACGTACGGTGCCACTTTCTGCCATCAAAAAGTGCTCTCAGCGGAAGCCTTTGGGTACACCTGAACTCCCTGGGGGAGCCTTTACGCAACCCCACACTCAACAGGACTCTGCGTCTTCACTCTTTCCTAACAACCCTAAACATAACCCTAACCGCAACAAGAAGCTGAACCCGAGTTAGACCCGAAAAAACACGTACGGTGCCACTTTCTGCCATCAAAAAGTGCTCTCAGCGGAAGCCTTTGGGTACACCTGAACTCCCTGGGGGAGCCTTTACGCAACCCCACACTCAACAGGACTCTGCGTCTTCACTCTTTCCTAACAACCCTAAACATAACCCTAACCGCAACAAGAAGCTGAACCCGAGTTAGACCCGAAAAAACACGTACGGTGCCACTTTCTGCCATCCAAAAGTGCTCTCAGCGGAAGCCTTTGGGTACACCTGAACTCCCTGGGGGAGCCTTTACGCAACCCGACACTCAACAGGACTCTGCGTCTTCGCTCTTTCCTAACAACCCTAAACATAACCCTAACCGCAACAAGAAGCTGAACCCGAGTTAGACCCGAAAAAACACGAACGGTGCCACTTTCTGCCATCAAAAAGTGCTCTCAGCGGAAGCCTTTGGGTACACCTGAACTCCCTGGGGGAGCCTTTACGCAACCCCACACTCAACAGGACTCTGCGTCTTCACTCTTTCCTAACAACCCTAAACATAACCCTAACCGCAACAAGAAGCTGAACCCGAGTTAGACCCGAAAAAACACGTACGGTGCCACTTTCTGCCATCAAAAAGTGCTCTCAGCGGAAGCCTTTGGGTACACCTGAACTCCCTGGGGGAGCCTTTACGCAACCCCACACTCAACAGGACTCTGCGTCTTCACTCTTTCCTAACAACCCTAAACATAACCCTAACCGCAACAAGAAGCTGAACCCGAGTTAGACCCGAAAAAACACGTACGGTGCCACTTTCTGCCATCAAAAAGTGCTCTCAGCGGAAGCCTTTGGGTACACCTGAACTCCCTGGGGGAGCCTTTACGCAACCCCACACTCAACAGGACTCTGCGTCTTCACTCTTTCCTAACAACCCTAAACATAACCCTAACCGCAACAAGAAGCTGAACCCGAGTTAGACCCGAAAAAACACGTACGGTGCCACTTTCTGCCATCAAAAAGTGCTCTCAGCGGAAGCCTTTGGGTACACCTGAACTCCCTGGGGGAGCCTTTACGCAACCCCACACTCAACAGGACTCTGCGTCTTCACTCTTTCCTAACAACCCTAAACATAACCCTAACCGCAACAAGAAGCTGAACCCGAGTTAGACCCGAAAAAACACGTACGGTGCCACTTTCTGCCATCAAAAAGTGCTCTCAGCGGAAGCCTTTGGGTACACCTGAACTCCCTTGGGGAGCCTTTACGCAACCCCACACTCAACAGGACTCTGCGTCTTCACTCTTTCCTAACAACCCTAACATAACCCTAACCGCAACAAGAAGCTGAACCCGAGTTAGACCCGAAAAAACACGTACGGTGCCACTTTCTGCCATCCAAAAGTGCTCTCAGCGGAAGCCTTTGGGTACACCTGAACTCCCTGGGGGAGCCTTTACGCAACCCCACACTCAACAGGACTCTGCGTCTTCACTCTTTCCTAACAACCCTAAACATAACCCTAACCGCAACAAGAAGCTGAACCCGAGTTAGACCCGAAAAAACACGTACGGTGCCACTTTCTGCCATCAAAAAGTGCTCTCAGCGGAAGCCTTTGGGTACACCTGAACTCCCTGGGGGAGCCTTTACGCAACCCCACACTCAACAGGACTCTGCGTCTTCACTCTTTCCTAACAACCCTAAACATAACCCTAACCGCAACAAGAAGCTGAACCCGAGTTAGACCCGAAAAAACACGTACGGTGCCACTTTCTGCCATCAAAAAGTGCTCTCAGCGGAAGCCTTTGGGTACACCTGAACTCCCTGGGGGAGCCTTTACGCAACCCCACACTCAACAGGACTCTGCGTCTTCACTCTTTCCTAACAACCCTAAACATAACCCTAACCGCAACAAGAAGCTGAACCCGAGTTAGACCCGAAAAAACACGTACGGTGCCACTTTCTGCCATCCAAAAGTGCTCTCAGCGGAAGCCTTTGGGTACACCTGAACTCCCTGGGGGAGCCTTTACGCAACCCGACACTCAACAGGACTCTGCGTCTTCGCTCTTTCCTAACAACCCTAAACATAAGCCTAACCGCAACAAGAAGCTGAACCCGAGTTAGACCCGAAAAAACACGTACGGTGCCACTTTCTGCCATCAAAAAGTGCTCTCAGCGGAAGCCTTTGGGTACACCTGAACTCCCTGGGGGAGCCTTTACGCAACCCCACACTCAACAGGACTCTGCGTCTTCACTCTTTCCTAACAACCCTAAACATAACCCTAACCGCAACAAGAAGCTGAACCCGAGTTAGACCCGAAAAAACACGTACGGTGCCACTTTCTGCCATCAAAAAGTGCTCTCAGCGGAAGCCTTTGGGTACACCTGAACTCCCTGGGGGAGCCTTTACGCAACCCCACACTCAACAGGACTCTGCGTCTTCACTCTTTCCTAACAACCCTAAACATAACCCTAACCGCAACAAGAAGCTGAACCCGAGTTAGACCCGAAAAAACACGTACGGTGCCACTTTCTGCCATCAAAAAGTGCTCTCAGCGGAAGCCTTTGGGTACACGTGAACTCCCTGGGGGAGCCTTTACGCAACCCCACACTCAACAGGACTCTGCGTCTTCACTCTTTCCTAACAACCCTAAACATAACCCTAACCGCAACAAGAAGCTGAACCCGAGTTAGACCCGAAAAAACACGTACGGTGCCACTTTCTGCCATCCAAAAGTGCTCTCAGCGGAAGCCTTTGGGTACACCTGAACTCCCTGGGGGAGCCTTTACGCAACCCCACACTCAACAGGACTCTGCGTCTTCACTCTTTCCTAACAACCCTAAACATAACCCTAACCGCAACAAGAAGCTGAACCCGAGTTAGACCCGAAAAAACACGTACGGTGCCACTTTCTGCCATCCAAAAGTGCTCTCAGCGGAAGCCTTTGGGTACACCTGAACTCCCTGGGGGAGCCTTTACGCAACCCCACACTCAACAGGACTCTGCGTCTTCACTCTTTCCTAACAACCCTAACATAACCCTAACCGCAACAAGAAGCTGAACCCGAGTTAGACCCGAAAAAACACGTACGGTGCCACTTTCTGCCATCCAAAAGTGCTCTCAGCGGAAGCCTTTGGGTACACCTGAACTCCCTGGGGGAGCCTTTACGCAACCCCACACTCAACAGGACTCTGCGTCTTCGCTCTTTCCTAACAACCCTAAACATAACCCTAACCGCAACAAGAAGCTGAACCCGAGTTAGACCCGAAAAAACACGTACGGTGCCACTTTCTGCCATCAAAAAGTGCTCTCAGCGGAAGCCTTTGGGTACACCTGAACTCCCTGGGGGAGCCTTTACGCAACCCCACACTCAACAGGACTCTGCGTCTTCACTCTTTCCTAACAACCCTAAACATAACCCTAACCGCAACAAGAAGCTGAACCCGAGTTAGACCCGAAAAAACACGTACGGTGCCACTTTCTGCCATCAAAAAGTGCTCTCAGCGGAAGCCTTTGGGTACACCTGAACTCCCTGGGGGAGCCTTTACGCAACCCCACACTCAACAGGACTCTGCGTCTTCACTCTTTCCTAACAACCCTGAACATAACCCTAACCGCAACAAGAAGCTGAACCCGAGTTAGACCCGAAAAAACACGTACGGTGCCACTTTCTGCCATCAAAAAGTGCTCTCAGCGGAAGCCTTTGGGTACACCTGAACTCCCTGGGGGAGTCTTTACGCAACCCCACACTCAACAGGACTCTGCGTTTTCACTCTTTCCTAACAACCCTAAACATAAGCCTAACCGGAACAAGAAGCTGAACCCGAGTTAGACCCGAAAAAACACGTACGGTGCCACTTTCTGCCATCAAAAAGTGCTCTCAGCGGAAGCCTTTGGGTACACCTGAACTCCCTGGGGGAGCCTTTACGCAACCCCACACTCAACAGGACTCTGCGTCTTCGCTCTTTCCTAACAACCCTAAACATAACCCTAACCGCAACAAGAAGCTGAACCCGAGTTAGACCCGAAAAAACACGTACGGTGCCACTTTCTGCCATCCAAAAGTGCTCTCAGCGGAAGCCTTTGGGTACACGTGAACTCCCTGGGGGAGCCTTTACGCAACCCCACACTCAACAGGACTCTGCGTCTTCACTCTTTCCTAACAACCCTAAACATAACCCTAACCGCAACAAGAAGCTGAACCCGAGTTAGACCCGAAAAAACACGTACGGTGCCACTTTCTGCCATCCAAAAGTGCTCTCAGCGGAAGCCTTTGGGTACACCTGAACTCCCTGGGGGAGCCTTTACGCAACCCCACACTCAACAGGACTCTGCGTCTTCACTCTTTCCTAACAACCCTAAACATAACCCTAACCGCAACAAGAAGCTCAACCCGAGTTAGACCCGAAAAAACACGTACGGTGCCACTTTCTGCCATCAAAAAGTGCTCTCAGCGGAAGCCTTTGGGTACACCTGAACTCCCGGGGCGAGCCTTTACGCAACCCCACACTCAACAGGACTCTGCGTCTTCACTCTTTCCTAACAACCCTAAACATAACCCTAACCGCAACAAGAAGCTCAACCCGAGTTAGACCCGAAAAAACACGTACGGTGCCACTTTCTGCCATCAAAAAGTGCTCTCAGCGGAAGCCTTTGGGTACACTTGAACTCCCTGGGGGAGCCTTTACGCAACCCCACACTCAACAGGACTCTGCGTCTTCACTCTTTCCTAACAACCCTAAACATAAGCCTAACCGCAACAAGAAGCTGAACCCGAGTTAGACCCGAAAAAACACGTACGGTGCCACTTTCTGCCATCAAAAAGTGCTCTCAGCGGAAGCCTTTGGGAACACCTGAACTCCCTGGGGGAGCCTTTACGCAACCCCACACTCAACAGGACTCTGCGTCTTCACTCTTTCCTAACAACCCTAAACATAACCCTAACCGCAACAAGAAGCTGAACCCGAGTTAGACCCGAAAAAACACGTACGGTGCCACTTTCTGCCATCAAAAAGTGCTCTCAGCGGAAGCCTTTGGGTACACCTGAACTCCCTGGGGGAGCCTTTACGCAACCCCACACTCAACAGGACTCTGCATCTTCACTCTTTCCTAACAACCCTAAACATAACCCTAACCGCAACAAGAAGCTGAACCCGAGTTAGACCCGAAAAAACACGTACGGTGCCACTTTCTGCCATCCAAAAGTGCTCTCAGCGGAAGCCTTTGGGTACACGTGAACTCCCTGGGGGAGCCTTTACGCAACCCCACACTCAACAGGACTCTGCGTCTTCACTCTTTCCTAACAACCCTAAACATAACCCTAACCGCAACAAGAAGCTGAACCCGAGTTAGACCCAAAAAAACATGTACGGTGCCACTTTCTGCCATCAAAAAGTGCTCTCAGCGGAAGCCTTTGGGTACACCTGAACTCCCTGGGGGAGCCTTTACGCAACCCCACACTCAACAGGACTCTGCGTCTTCACTCTTTCCTAACAACCCTAAACATAACCCTAACCGCAACAAGAAGCTCAACCCGAGTTAGACCCGAAAAAACACGTACGGTGCCACTTTCTGCCATCAAAAAGTGCTCTCAGCGGAAGCCTTTGGGTACACCTGAACTCCCTGGGGGAGCCTTTACGCAACCCCACACTCAACAGGACTCTGCGTCTTCACTCTTTCCTAACAACCCTAAACATAACCCTAACCGCAACAAGAAGCTGAACCCGAGTTAGACCCGAAAAAACACGTACGGTGCCACTTTCTGCCATCCAAAAGTGCTCTCAGCGGAAGCCTTTGGGTACACCTGAACTCCCTGGGGGAGCCTTTACGCAACCCCACACTCAACAGGACTCTGCGTCTTCACTCTTTCCTAACAACCCTAAACATAACCCTAACCGCAACAAGAAGCTGAACCCGAGTTAGACCCGAAAAAACACGTACGGTGCCACTTTCTGCCATCAAAAAGTGCTCTCAGCGGAAGCCTTTGGGTACACCTGAACTCCCTGGGGGAGCCTTTACACAACCCCACACTCAACAGGACTCTGCGTCTTCACTCTTTCCTAACAACCCTAAACATAACCCTAACCGCAACAAGAAGCTGAACCCGAGTTAGACCCGAAAAAACACGTACGGTGCCACTTTCTGCCATCAAAAAGTGCTCTCAGCGGAAGCCTTTGGGTACACCTGAACTCCCTGGGGGAGCCTTTACGCAACCCCACACTCAACAGGACTCTGCGTCTTCACTCTTTCCTAACAACCCTAAACATAACCCTAACCGCAACAAGAAGCTGAACCCGAGTTAGACCCGAAAAAACACGTACGGTGCCACTTTCTGCCATCAAAAAGTGCTCTCAGCGGAAGCCTTTGGGTACACCTGAACTCCCTGGGGGAGCCTTTACGCAACCCCACACTCAACAGGACTCTGCGTCTTCACTCTTTCCTAACAACCCTAAACATAACCCTAACCGCAACAAGAAGCTGAACCCGAGTTAGACCCGAAAAAACACGTACGATGCCATTTTCTGCCATCAAAAAGTGCTCTCAGCAGAAGCCTTTGGGTACACCTGAACTCCCTGGGCGAGCCTTTACGCAACCCCACACTCAACAGGACTCTGCGTCTTCACTCTTTCCTAACAACCCTAAACATAACCCTAACCGCAACAAGAAGCTGAACCCGAGTTAGACCCGAAAAAACACGTACGGTGCCACTTTCTGCCATCAAAAAGTGATCTCAGCGGAAGCCTTTGGGTACACCTGAACTCCCTGGGGGAGCCTTTACGCAACCCCACACTCAACAGGACTCTGCGTCTTCACTCTTTCCTAACAACCCTAAACATAACCCTAACCGCAACAAGAAGCTGAACCCGAGTTAGACCCAAAAAAACACGTACGGTGCCACTTTCTGCCATCAAAAAGTGCTCTCAGCGGAAGCCTTTGGGTACACCTGAACTCCCTGGGGGAGCCTTTACGCAACCCCACACTCAACAGGACTCTGCGTCTTCGCTCTTTCCTAACAACCCTAAACATAACCCTAACCGCAACAAGAAGCTGAACCCGAGTTAGACCCGAAAAAACACGTACGGTGCCACTTTCTGCCATCAAAAAGTGCTCTCAGCGGAAGCCTTTGGGTACACCTGAACTCCCTGGGGGAGCCTTTACGCAACCCCACACTCAACAGGACTCTGCGTCTTCGCTCTTACCTAACAACCCTAAACATAACCCTAACCGCAACAAGAAGCTCAACCCGAGTTAGACCCGAAAAAACACGTACGGTGCCACTTTCTGCCATCAAAAAGTGCTCTCAGCGGAAGCCTTTGGGTACACCTGAACTCCCTGGGGGAGCCTTTACGCAACCCCACACTCAACAGGACTCTGCGTCTTCACTCTTTCCTAACAACCCTAAACATAACCCTAACCGCAACAAGAAGCTGAACCCGAGTTAGACCCGAAAAAACACGTACGGTGCCACTTTCTGCCATCAAAAAGTGCTCTCAGCGGAAGCCTTTGGGTACACGTGAACTCCCTGGGGGAGCCTTTACGCAACCCCACACTCAACAGGACTCTGCGTCTTCACTCTTTCCTAACAACCCTAAACATAACCCTAACCGCAACAAGAAGCTGAACCCGAGTTAGACCCGAAAAAACACGTACGGTGCCACTTTCTGCCATCAAAAAGTGCTCTCAGCGGAAGCCTTTGGGTACACCTGAACTCCCTGGGGGAGCCTTTACGCAACCCCACACTCAACAGGACTCTGCGTCTTCACTCTTTCCTAACAACCCTAAACATAACCCTAACCGCAACAAGAAGCTGAACCCGAGTTAGACCCGAAAAAACACGTACGGTGCCACTTTCTGCCATCAAAAAGTGCTCTCAGCGGAAGCCTTTGGGTACACCTGAACTCCCTGGGGGAGCCTTTACGCAACCCCACACTCAACAGGACTCTGCGTCTTCACTCTTTCCTAACAACCCTAAACATAACCCTAACCGCAACAAGAAGCTGAACCCGAGTTAGACCCGAAAAAACACGTACGGTGCCACTTTCTGCCATCAAAAAGTGCTCTCAGCGGAAGCCTTTGGGTACACCTGAACTCCCTGGGGGAGCCTTTACGCAACCCCACACTCAACAGGACTCTGCGTCTTCACTCTTTCCTAACAACCCTAAACATAACCCTAACCGCAACAAGAAGCTGAACCCGAGTTAGACCCGAAAAAACACGTACGGTGCCACTTTCTGCCATCAAAAAGTGCTCTCAGCGGAAGCCTTTGGGTACACCTGAACTCCCTGGGGGAGCCTTTACGCAACCCCACACTCAACAGGACTCTGCGTCTTCGCTCTTTCCTAACAACCCTAAACATAACCCTAACCGCAACAAGAAGCTCAACCCGAGTTAGACCCGAAAAAACACGTACGGTGCCACTTTCTGCCATCAAAAAGTGCTCTCAGCGGAAGCCTTTGGGTACACCTGAACTCCCTTGGGGAGCCTTTACGCAACCCCACACTCAACAGGACTCTGCGTCTTCACTCTTTCCTAACAACCCTAAACATAACCCTAACCGCAACAAGAAGCTCAACCCGAGTTAGACCCGAAAAAAAACGTATGGTGCCACTTTCTGCCATCAAAAAGTGCTCTCAGCGGAAGCCTTTGGGTACACCTGAACTCCCTGGGGGAGCCTTTACGCAACCCCACACTCAACAGGACTCTGCGTCTTCACTCTTTCCTAACAACCCTAAACATAACCCTAACCGCAACAAGAAGCTGAACCCGAGTTAGACCCGAAAAAACACGTACGGTGCCACTTTCTGCCATCAAAAAGTGCTCTCAGCGGAAGCCTTTGGGTACACCTGAACTCCCTGGGGGAGCCTTTACGCAACCCCACACTCAACAGGACTCTGCGTCTTCACTCTTTCCTAACAACCCTAAACATAACCCTAACCGCAACAAGAAGCTGAACCCGAGTTAGACCCGAAAAAACACGTACGGTGCCACTTTCTGCCATCAAAAAGTGCTCTCAGCGGAAGCCTTTGGGTACACCTGAACTCCCTGGGGGAGCCTTTACGCAACCCCACACTCAACAGGACTCTGCGTCTTCACTCTTTCCTAACAACCCTAAACATAACCCTAACCGCAACAAGAAGCTGAACCCGAGTTAGACCCGAAAAAACACGTACGGTGCCACTTTCTGCCATCAAAAAGTGCTCTCAGCGGAAGCCTTTGGGTACACCTGAACTCCCTGGGGGAGCCTTTACGCAACCCCACACTCAACAGGACTCTGCGTCTTCACTCTTTCCTAACAACCCTAAACATAACCCTAACCGCAACAAGAAGCTCAACCCGAGTTAGACCCGAAAAAACACGTACGGTGCCACTTTCTGCCATCAAAAAGTGCTCTCAGCGGAAGCCTTTGGGTACACCTGAACTCCCTGGGGGAGCCTTTACGCAACCCCACACTCAACAGGACTCTGCGTCTTCACTCTTTCCTAACAACCCTAAACATAACCCTAACCGCAACAAGAAGCTCAACCCGAGTTAGACCCGAAAAAACACGTACGGTGCCACTTTCTGCCATCCAAAAGTGCGCTCAGCGGAAGCCTTTGGGTACACCTGAACTCCCTGGGGGAGCCTTTACGCAACCCGACACTCAACAGGACTCTGCGTCTTCGCTCTTTCCTAACAACCCTAAACATAACCCTAACCGCAACAAGAAGCTGAACCCGAGTTAGACCCGAAAAAACACGATAACCACTAACCCCTAACCCCTAACACTAACCGCTAAAGCTAACCCTAATCCTAACCCTAACCCTAACCCTAACCCTCTAACCCTAACTCTCTAACCCTAACCCTAACACTCTAACCCTAACCCTAACCCTAACCCTAACCCTAACCCTAACCCTAACCCTAACCCTAGCCGTAACCCTAACCCTAACCCTAACCCTTTCTGCCATCAAAAAGTGCTCTCAGCGGAAGCCTTTGGGTACACCTGAACTCCCTTGGGGGGAGCCTTTACGCAACCCCACACTCAACAGGACTCTGCGTCTTCACTCTTTCCTAACAACCCTAAACATAACCCTAACCGCAACAAGAAGCTGAACCCGAGTTAGACCCGAAAAAACACGTACGGTGCCACTTTCTGCCATCAAAAAGTGCTCTCAGCGGAAGCCTTTGGGTACACCTGAACTCCCTGGGGGAGCCTTTACGCAACCCCACACTCAACAGGACTCTGCGTCTTCACTCTTTCCTAACAACCCTAAACATAACCCTAACCGCAACAAGAAGCTGAACCCGAGTTAGACCCGAAAAAACACGTACGGTGCCACTTTCTGCCATCAAAAAGTGCTCTCAGCGGAAGCCTTTGGGTACACCTGAACTCCCTGGGGGAGCCTTTACGCAACCCCACACTCAACAGGACTCTGCGTCTTCACTCTTTCCTAACAACCCTAAACATAACCCTAACCGCAACAAGAAGCTGAACCCGAGTTAGACCCGAAAAAACACGTACGGTGCCACTTTCTGCCATCAAAAAGTGCTCTCAGCGGAAGCCTTTGGGTACACCTGAACTCCCTGGGGGAGCCTTTACGCAACCCCACACTCAACAGGACTCTGCGTCTTCACTCTTTCCTAACAACCCTAAACATAACCCTAACCGCAACAAGAAGCTGAACCCGAGTTAGACCCGAAAAAACACGTACGGTGCCACTTTCTGCCATCCAAAAGTGCTCTCAGCGGAAGCCTTTGGGTACACCTGAACTCCCTGGGGGAGCCTTTACGCAACCCCACACTCAACAGGACTCTGCGTCTTCACTCTTTCCTAACAACCCTAAACATAACCCTAACCGCAACAAGAAGCTGAACCCGAGTTAGACCCGAAAAAACACGTACGATGCCACTTTCTGCCATCAAAAAGTGCTCTCAGCGGAAGCCTTTGGGTACACCTGAACTCCCTGGGGGAGCCTTTACGCAACCCCACACTCAACAGGACTCTGCGTCTTCACTCTTTCCTAACAACCCTAAACATAACCCTAACCGCAACAAGAAGCTGAACCCGAGTTAGACCCGAAAAAACACGTACGGTGCCACTTTCTGCCATCAAAAAGTGCTCTCAGCGGAAGCCTTTGGGTACACCTGAACTCCCTGGGGGAGCCTTTACGCAACCCCACACTCAACAGGACTCTGCGTCTTCACTCTTTCCTAACAACCCTAAACATAACCCTAACCGCAACAAGAAGCTGAACCCGAGTTAGACCCGAAAAAACACGTACGGTGCCACTTTCTGCCATCCAAAAGTGCTCTCAGCGGAAGCCTTTGGGTACACCTGAACTCCCTGGGGGAGCCTTTACGCAACCCCACACTCAACAGGACTCTGCGTCTTCGCTCTTTCCTAACAACCCTAAACATAACCCTAACCGCAACAAGAAGCTGAACCCGAGTTAGACCCGAAAAAACACGTACGGTGCCACTTTCTGCCATCCAAAAGTGCTCTCAGCGGAAGCCTTTGGGTACACCTGAACTCCCTGGGGGAGCGTTTACGCAACCCCACACTCAACAGGACTCTGCGTCTTCACTCTTTCCTAACAACCCTAAACATAACCCTAACCGCAACAAGAAGCTGAACCCGAGTTAGACCCGAAAAAACACGTACGGTGCCACTTTCTGCCATCCAAAAGTGCTCTCAGCGGAAGCCTTTGGGTACACCTGAACTCCCTGGGGGAGCCTTTACGCAACCCCACACTCAACAGGACTCTGCGTCTTCGCTCTTTCCTAACAACCCTAAACATAACCCTAACCGCAACAAGAAGCTGAACCCGAGTTAGACCCGAAAAAACACGTACGGTGCCACTTTCTGCCATCAAAAAGTGCTCTCAGCGGAAGCCTTTGGGTACACCTGAACTCCCTGGGGGAGCCTTTACGCAACCCCACACTCAACAGGACTCTGCGTCTTCGCTCTTTCCTAACAACCCTAAACATAACCCTAACCGCAACAAGAAGCTGAACCCGAGTTAGACCCGAAAAAACACGTACGGTGCCACTTTCTGCCATCAAAAAGTGCTCTCAGCGGAAGCCTTTGGGTACACCTGAACTCCCTGGGGGAGCCTTTACGCAACCCCACACTCAACAGGACTCTGCGTCTTCACTCTTTCCTAACAACCCTAAACATAACCCTAACCGCAACAAGAAGCTGAACCCGAGTTAGACCCGAAAAAACACGTACGGTGCCACTTTCTGCCATCAAAAAGTGCTCTCAGCGGAAGCCTTTGGGTACACCTGAACTCCCTGGGGGAGCCTTTACGCAACCCCACACTCAACAGGACTCTGCGTCTTCGCTCTTTCCTAACAACCCTAAACATAACCCTAACCGCAACAAGAAGCTGAACCCGAGTTAGACCCGAAAAAACACGTACGGTGCCACTTTCTGCCATCAAAAAGTGCTCTCAGCGGAAGCCTTTGGGTACACCTGAACTCCCTGGGGGAGCCTTTACGCAACCCCACACTCAACAGGACTCTGCGTCTTCACTCTTTCCTAACAACCCTAAACATAACCCTAACCGCAACAAGAAGCTGAACCCGAGTTAGACCCGAAAAAACACGTACGGTGCCACTTTCTGCCATCAAAAAGTGCTCTCAGCGGAAGCCTTTGGGTACACCTGAACTCCCTGGGGGAGCCTTTACGCAACCCCACACTCAACAGGACTCTGCGTCTTCACTCTTTCCTAACAACCCTAAACATAACCCTAACCGCAACAAGAAGCTGAACCCGAGTTAGACCCGAAAAAACACGTACGGTGCCACTTTCTGCCATCAAAAAGTGCTCTCAGCGGAAGCCTTTGGGTACACCTGAACTCCCTGGGGGAGCCTTTACGCAACCCCACACTCAACAGGACTCTGCGTCTTCACTCTTTCCTAACAACCCTAAACATAACCCTAACCGCAACAAGAAGCTGAACCCGAGTTAGACCCGAAAAAACACGTACGGTGCCACTTTCTGCCATCAAAAAGTGCTCTCAGCGGAAGCCTTTGGGTACACCTGAACTCCCTGGGGGAGCCTTTACGCAACCCCACACTCAACAGGACTCTGCGTCTTCACTCTTTCCTAACAACCCTAAACATAACCCTAACCGCAACAAGAAGCTGAACCCGAGTTAGACCCGAAAAAACACGTACGGTGCCACTTTCTGCCATCCAAAAGTGCTCTCAGCGGAAGCCTTTGGGTACACCTGAACTCCCTGGGGGAGCCTTTACGCAACCCCACACTCAACAGGACTCTGCGTCTTCGCTCTTTCCTAACAACCCTAAACATAACCCTAACCGCAACAAGAAGCTGAACCCGAGTTAGACCCGAAAAAACACGTACGGTGCCACTTTCTGCCATCAAAAAGTGCTCTCAGCGGAAGCCTTTGGGTACACCTGAACTCCCTGGGGGAGCCTTTACGCAACCCCACACTCAACAGGACTCTGCGTCTTCGCTCTTTCCTAACAACCCTAAACATAACCCTAACCGCAACAAGAAGCTGAACCCGAGTTAGACCCGAAAAAACACGTACGGTGCCACTTTCTGCCATCAAAAAGTGCTCTCAGCGGAAGCCTTTGGGTACACCTGAACTCCCTGGGGGAGCCTTTACGCAACCCCACACTCAACAGGACTCTGCGTCTTCACTCTTTCCTAACAACCCTAAACATAACCCTAACCGCAACAAGAAGCTGAACCCGAGTTAGACCCGAAAAAACACGTACGGTGCCACTTTCTGCCATCAAAAAGTGCTCTCAGCGGAAGCCTTTGGGTACACCTGAACTCCCTGGGGGAGCCTTTACGCAACCCCACACTCAACAGGACTCTGCGTCTTCACTCTTTCCTAACAACCCTAAACATAACCCTAACCGCAACAAGAAGCTGAACCCGAGTTAGACCCGAAAAAACACGTACGGTGCCACTTTCTGCCATCAAAAAGTGCTCTCAGCGGAAGCCTTTGGGTACACCTGAACTCCCTGGGGGAGCCTTTACGCAACCCCACACTCAACAGGACTCTGCATCTTCGCTCTTTCCTAACAACCCTAAACATAACCCTAACCGCAACAAGAAGCTGAACCCGAGTTAGACCTGAAAAAACACGTACGGTGCCACTTTCTGCCATCAAAAAGTGCTCTCAGCGGAAGCCTTTGGGTACACCTGAACTCCCTGGGGGAGCCTTTACGCAACCCCACACTCAACAGGACTCTGCGTCTTCACTCTTTCCTAACAACCCTAAACATAACCCTAACCGCAACAAGAAGCTGAACCCGAGTTAGACCCGAAAAAACACGTACGGTGCCACTTTCTGCCATCCAAAAGTGCTCTCAGCGGAAGCCTTTGGGTACACCTGAACTCCCTGGGGGAGCCTTTACGCAACCCCACACTCAACAGGACTCTGCGTCTTCACTCTTTCCTAACAACCCTAAACATAACCCTAACCGCAACAAGAAGCTGAACCCGAGTTAGACCCGAAAAAACACGTACGGTGCCACTTTCTGCCATCAAAAAGTGCTCTCAGCGGAAGCCTTTGGGTACACGTGAACTCCCTGGGGGAGCCTTTACGCAACCCCACACTCAACAGGACTCTGCGTCTTCACTCTTTCCTAACAACCCTAAACATAACCCTAACCGCAACAAGAAGCTGAACCCGAGTTAGACCCGAAAAAACACGTACGGTGCCACTTTCTGCCATCAAAAAGTGCTCTCAGCGGAAGCCTTTGGGTACACCTGAACTCCCTGGGGGAGCCTTTACGCAACCCCACACTCAACAGGACTCTGCGTCTTCACTCTTTCCTAACAACCCTAAACATAACCCTAACCGCAACAAGAAGCTGAACCCGAGTTAGACCCGAAAAAACACGTACGGTGCCACTTTCTGCCATCCAAAAGTGCTCTCAGCGGAAGCCTTTGGGTACACCTGAACTCCCTGGGGGAGCCTTTACGCAACCCCACACTCAACAGGACTCTGCGTCTTCGCTCTTTCCTAACAACCCTAAACATAACCCTAACCGCAACAAGAAGCTGAACCCGAGTTAGACCCGAAAAAACACGTACGGTGCCACTTTCTGCCATCAAAAAGTGCTCTCAGCGGAAGCCTTTGGGTACACCTGAACTCCCTGGGGGAGCCTTTACGCAACCCCACACTCAACAGGACTCTGCGTCTTCACTCTTTCCTAACAACCCTAAACATAACCCTAACCGCAACAAGAAGCTGAACCCGAGTTAGACCCGAAAAAACACGTACGGTGCCACTTTCTGCCATCCAAAAGTGCTCTCAGCGGAAGCCTTTGGGTACACCTGAACTCCCTGGGGGAGCCTTTACGCAACCCCACACTCAACAGGACTCTGCGTCTTCGCTCTTTCCTAACAACCCTAAACATAACCCTAACCGCAACAAGAAGCTGAACCCGAGTTAGACCCGAAAAAACACGTACGGTGCCACTTTCTGCCATCAAAAAGTGCTCTCAGCGGAAGCCTTTGGGTACACCTGAACTCCCTGGGGGAGCCTTTACGCAACCCCACACTCAACAGGACTCTGCGTCTTCGCTCTTTCCTAACAACCCTAAACATAACCCTAACCGCAACAAGAAGCTGAACCCGAGTTAGACCCGAAAAAACACGTACGGTGCCACTTTCTGCCATCAAAAAGTGCTCTCAGCGGAAGCCTTTGGGTACACCTGAACTCCCTGGGGGAGCCTTTACGCAACCCCACACTCAACAGGACTCTGCGTCTTCACTCTTTCCTAACAACCCTAAACATAACCCTAACCGCAACAAGAAGCTGAACCCGAGTTAGACCCGAAAAAACACGTACGGTGCCACTTTCTGCCATCAAAAAGTGCTCTCAGCGGAAGCCTTTGGGTACACCTGAACTCCCTGGGGGAGCCTTTACGCAACCCCACACTCAACAGGACTCTGCGTCTTCACTCTTTCCTAACAACCCTAAACATAACCCTAACCGCAACAAGAAGCTGAACCCGAGTTAGACCCGAAAAAACACGTACGGTGCCACTTTCTGCCATCAAAAAGTGCTCTCAGCGGAAGCCTTTGGGTACACCTGAACTCCCTGGGGGAGCCTTTACGCAACCCCACACTCAACAGGACTCTGCATCTTCGCTCTTTCCTAACAACCCTAAACATAACCCTAACCGCAACAAGAAGCTGAACCCGAGTTAGACCCGAAAAAACACGTACGGTGCCACTTTCTGCCATCAAAAAGTGCTCTCAGCGGAAGCCTTTGGGTACACCTGAACTCCCTGGGGGAGCCTTTACGCAACCCCACACTCAACAGGACTCTGCGTCTTCACTCTTTCCTAACAACCCTAAACATAACCCTAACCGCAACAAGAAGCTGAACCCGAGTTAGACCCGAAAAAACACGTACGGTGCCACTTTCTGCCATCCAAAAGTGCTCTCAGCGGAAGCCTTTGGGTACACCTGAACTCCCTGGGGGAGCCTTTACGCAACCCCACACTCAACAGGACTCTGCGTCTTCGCTCTTTCCTAACAACCCTAAACATAACCCTAACCGCAACAAGAAGCTGAACCCGAGTTAGACCCGAAAAAACACGTACGGTGCCACTTTCTGCCATCAAAAAGTGCTCTCAGCGGAAGCCTTTGGGTACACCTGAACTCCCTGGGGGAGCCTTTACGCAACCCCACACTCAACAGGACTCTGCGTCTTCGCTCTTTCCTAACAACCCTAAACATAACCCTAACCGCAACAAGAAGCTGAACCCGAGTTAGACCCGAAAAAACACGTACGGTGCCACTTTCTGCCATCAAAAAGTGCTCTCAGCGGAAGCCTTTGGGTACACCTGAACTCCCTGGGGGAGCCTTTACGCAACCCCACACTCAACAGGACTCTGCGTCTTCACTCTTTCCTAACAACCCTAAACATAACCCTAACCGCAACAAGAAGCTGAACCCGAGTTAGACCCGAAAAAACACGTACGGTGCCACTTTCTGCCATCAAAAAGTGCTCTCAGCGGAAGCCTTTGGGTACACCTGAACTCCCTGGGGGAGCCTTTACGCAACCCCACACTCAACAGGACTCTGCGTCTTCACTCTTTCCTAACAACCCTAAACATAACCCTAACCGCAACAAGAAGCTGAACCCGAGTTAGACCCGAAAAAACACGTACGGTGCCACTTTCTGCCATCAAAAAGTGCTCTCAGCGGAAGCCTTTGGGTACACCTGAACTCCCTGGGGGAGCCTTTACGCAACCCCACACTCAACAGGACTCTGCATCTTCGCTCTTTCCTAACAACCCTAAACATAACCCTAACCGCAACAAGAAGCTGAACCCGAGTTAGACCCGAAAAAACACGTACGGTGCCACTTTCTGCCATCAAAAAGTGCTCTCAGCGGAAGCCTTTGGGTACACCTGAACTCCCTGGGGGAGCCTTTACGCAACCCCACACTCAACAGGACTCTGCGTCTTCACTCTTTCCTAACAACCCTAAACATAACCCTAACCGCAACAAGAAGCTGAACCCGAGTTAGACCCGAAAAAACACGTACGGTGCCACTTTCTGCCATCAAAAAGTGCTCTCAGCGGAAGCCTTTGGGTACACCTGAACTCCCTGGGGGAGCCTTTACGCAACCCCACACTCAACAGGACTCTGCGTCTTCACTCTTTCCTAACAACCCTAAACATAACCCTAACCGCAACAAGAAGCTGAACCCGAGTTAGACCCGAAAAAACACGTACGGTGCCACTTTCTGCCATCAAAAAGTGCTCTCAGCGGAAGCCTTTGGGTACACGTGAACTCCCTGGGGGAGCCTTTACGCAACCCCACACTCAACAGGACTCTGCGTCTTCACTCTTTCCTAACAACCCTAAACATAACCCTAACCGCAACAAGAAGCTGAACCCGAGTTAGACCCGAAAAAACACGTACGGTGCCACTTTCTGCCATCAAAAAGTGCTCTCAGCGGAAGCCTTTGGGTACACCTGAACTCCCTGGGGGAGCCTTTACGCAACCCCACACTCAACAGGACTCTGCGTCTTCACTCTTTCCTAACAACCCTAAACATAACCCTAACCGCAACAAGAAGCTGAACCCGAGTTAGACCCGAAAAAACACGTACGGTGCCACTTTCTGCCATCCAAAAGTGCTCTCAGCGGAAGCCTTTGGGTACACCTGAACTCCCTGGGGGAGCCTTTACGCAACCCCACACTCAACAGGACTCTGCGTCTTCGCTCTTTCCTAACAACCCTAAACATAACCCTAACCGCAACAAGAAGCTGAACCCGAGTTAGACCCGAAAAAACACGTACGGTGCCACTTTCTGCCATCAAAAAGTGCTCTCAGCGGAAGCCTTTGGGTACACCTGAACTCCCTGGGGGAGCCTTTACGCAACCCCACACTCAACAGGACTCTGCGTCTTCACTCTTTCCTAACAACCCTAAACATAACCCTAACCGCAACAAGAAGCTGAACCCGAGTTAGACCCGAAAAAACACGTACGGTGCCACTTTCTGCCATCAAAAAGTGCTCTCAGCGGAAGCCTTTGGGTACACCTGAACTCCCTGGGGGAGCCTTTACGCAACCCCACACTCAACAGGACTCTGCGTCTTCACTCTTTCCTAACAACCCTAAACATAACCCTAACCGCAACAAGAAGCTGAACCCGAGTTAGACCCGAAAAAATACGTACGGTGCCACTTTCTGCCATCAAAAAGTGCTCTCAGCGGAAGCCTTTGGGTACACCTGAACTCCCTGGGGGAGCCTTTACGCAACCCCACACTCAACAGGACTCTGCGTCTTCACTCTTTCCTAACAACCCTAAACATAACCCTAACCGCAACAAGAAGCTGAACCCGAGTTAGACCCGAAAAAACACGTACGATGCCACTTTCTGCCATCAAAAAGTGCTCTCAGCGGAAGCCTTTGGGTACACCTGAACTCCCTGGGGGAGCCTTTACGCAACCGCACACTCAACAGGACTCTGCGTCTTCACTCTTTCCTAACAACCCTAAACATAACCCTAACCGCAACAAGAAGCTGAAACCGAGTTAGACCCGAAAAAACACGTACGGTGCCACTTTCTGCCATCAAAAAGTGCTCTCAGCGGAAGCCTTTGGGTACACCTGAACTCCCTGGGGGAGCCTTTACGCAACCCCACACTCAACAGGACTCTGCGTCTTCACTCTTTCCTAACAACCCTAAACATAACCCTAACCGCAACAAGAAGCTGAACCCGAGTTAGACCCGAAAAAACACGTACGGTGCCACTTTCTGCCATCCAAAAGTGCTCTCAGCGGAAGCCTTTGGGTACACCTGAACTCCCTGGGGGAGCCTTTACGCAACCCCGCACTCAACAGGACTCTGCGTCTTCACTCTTTCCTAACAACCCTAAACATAACCCTAACTGCAACAAGAAGCTGAACCCGAGTTAGACCCGAAAAAACACGTACGGTGCCACTTTCTGCCATCAAAAAGTGCTCTCAGCGGAAGCCTTTGGGTACACCTGAACTCCCTGGGGGAGCCTTTACGCAACCCCACACTCAACAGGACTCTGCGTCTTCACTCTTTCCTAACAACCCTAAACATAACCCTAACCGCAACAAGAAGCTGAACCCGAGTTAGACCCGAAAAAACACGTACGGTGCCACTTTCTGCCATCCAAAAGTGCTCTCAGCGGAAGCCTTTGGGTACACGTGAACTCCCTGGGGGAGCCTTTACGCAACCCCACACTCAACAGGACTCTGCGTCTTCACTCTTTCCTAACAACCCTAAACATAACCCTAACCGCAACAAGAAGCTGAACCCGAGTTAGACCCGAAAAAACACGTACGGTGCCACTTTCTGCCATCAAAAAGTGCTCTCAGCGGAAGCCTTTGGGTACACCTGAACTCCCTGGGGGAGCCTTTACGCAACCCCACACTCAACAGGACTCTGCGTCTTCGCTCTTTCCTAACAACCCTAAACATAACCCTAACCGCAACAAGAAGCTGAACCCGAGTTAGACCCGAAAAAACACGTACGGTGCCACTTTCTGCCATCAAAAAGTGCTCTCAGCGGAAGCCTTTGGGTACACCTGAACTCCCTGGGGGAGCCTTTACGCAACCCCACACTCAACAGGACTCTGCGTCTTCACTCTTTCCTAACAACCCTAAACATAACCCTAACCGCAACAAGAAGCTGAACCCGAGTTAGACCCGAAAAAACACGTACGGTGCCACTTTCTGCCATCCAAAAGTGCTCTCAGCGGAAGCCTTTGGGTACACCTGAACTCCCTGGGGGAGCCTTTACGCAACCCCACACTCAACAGGACTCTGCGTCTTCACTCTTTCCTAACAACCCTAAACATAACCCTAACCGCAACAAGAAGCTGAACCCGAGTTAGACCCGAAAAAACACGTACGGTGCCACTTTCTGCCATCAAAAAGTGCTCTCAGCGGAAGCCTTTGGGTACACGTGAACTCCCTGGGGGAGCCTTTACGCAACCCCACACTCAACAGGACTCTGCGTCTTCACTCTTTCCTAACAACCCTAAACATAACCCTAACCGCAACAAGAAGCTGAACCCGAGTTAGACCCGAAAAAACACGTACGGTGCCACTTTCTGCCATCAAAAAGTGCTCTCAGCGGAAGCCTTTGGGTACACCTGAACTCCCTGGGGGAGCCTTTACGCAACCCCACACTCAACAGGACTCTGCGTCTTCACTCTTTCCTAACAACCCTAAACATAACCCTAACCGCAACAAGAAGCTGAACCCGAGTTAGACCCGAAAAAACACGTACGGTGCCACGTTCTGCCATCAAAAAGTGCTCTCAGCGGAAGCCTTTGGGTACACCTGAACTCCCTGGGGGAGCCTTTACGCAACCCCACACTCAACAGGACTCTGCGTCTTCACTCTTTCCTAACAACCCTAAACATAACCCTAACCGCAACAAGAAGCTGAACCCGAGTTAGACCCGAAAAAACACGTACGGTGCCACTTTCTGCCATCCAAAAGTGCTCTCAGCGGAAGCCTTTGGGTACACGTGAACTCCCTGGGGGAGCCTTTACGCAACCCCACACTCAACAGGACTCTGCGTCTTCACTCTTTCCTAACAACCCTAAACATAACCCTAACCGCAACAAGAAGCTGAACCCGAGTTAGACCCGAAAAAACACGTACGGTGCCACTTTCTGCCATCAAAAAGTGCTCTCAGCGGAAGCCTTTGGGTACACCTGAACTCCCTGGAGGAGCCTTTACGCAACCCCACACTCAACAGGACTCTGCGTCTTCGCTCTTTCCTAACAACCCTAAACATAACCCTAACCGCAACAAGAAGCTGAACCCGAGTTAGACCCGAAAAAACACGTACGGTGCCACTTTCTGCCATCCAAAAGTGCTCTCAGCGGAAGCCTTTGGGTACACCTGAACTCCCTGGGGGAGCCTTTACGCAACCCCACACTCAACAGGACTCTGCGTCTTCACTCTTTCCTAACAACCCTAAACATAACCCTAACCGCAACAAGAAGCTGAACCCGAGTTAGACCCGAAAAAACACGTACGGTGCCACTTTCTGCCATCAAAAAGTGCTCTCAGCGGAAGCCTTTGGGTACACCTGAACTCCCTGGGGGAGCCTTTACGCAACCCCACACTCAACAGGACTCTGCGTCTTCACTCTTTCCTAACAACCCTAAACATAACCCTAACCGCAACAAGAAGCTGAACCCGAGTTAGACCCGAAAAAACACGTACGGTGCCACTTTCTGCCATCCAAAAGTGCTCTCAGCGGAAGCCTTTGGGTACACCTGAACTCCCTGGGGGAGCCTTTACGCAACCCCACACTCAACAGGACTCTGCGTCTTCACTCTTTCCTAACAACCCTAAACATAACCCTAACCGCAACAAGAAGCTGAACCCGAGTTAGACCCGAAAAAACACGTACGGTGCCACTTTCTGCCATCAAAAAGTGCTCTCAGCGGAAGCCTTTGGGTACACCTGAACTCCCTGGGGGAGCCTTTACGCAACCCCACACTCAACAGGACTCTGCGTCTTCACTCTTTCCTAACAACCCTAAACATAACCCTAACCGCAACAAGAAGCTGAACCCGAGTTAGACCCGAAAAAACACGTACGGTGCCACTTTCTGCCATCCAAAAGTGCTCTCAGCGGAAGCCTTTGGGTACACCTGAACTCCCTGGGGGAGCCTTTACGCAACCCCACACTCAACAGGACTCTGCGTCTTCACTCTTTCCTAACAACCCTAAACATAACCCTAACCGCAACAAGAAGCTGAACCCGAGTTAGACCCGAAAAAACACGTACGGTGCCACTTTCTGCCATCCAAAAGTGCTCTCAGCGGAAGCCTTTGGGTACACCTGAACTCCCTGGGGGAGCCTTTACGCAACCCCACACTCAACAGGACTCTGCATCTTCACTCTTTCCTAACAACCCTAAACATAACCCTAACCGCAACAAGAAGCTGAACCCGAGTTAGACCCGAAAAAACACGTACGGTGCCACTTTCTGCCATCCAAAAGTGCTCTCAGCGGAAGCCTTTGGGTACACCTGAACTCCCTGGAGGAGCCTTTACGCAACCCCACACTCAACAGGACTCTGCGTCTTCGCTCTTTCCTAACAACCCTAAACATAACCCTAACCGCAACAAGAAGCTGAACCCGAGTTAGACCCGAAAAAACACGTACGGTGCCACTTTCTGCCATCCAAAAGTGCTCTCAGCGGAAGCCTTTGGGTACACCTGAACTCCCTGGGGGAGCCTTTACGCAACCCCACACTCAACAGGACTCTGCGTCTTCACTCTTTCCTAACAACCCTAAACATAACCCTAACCGCAACAAGAAGCTGAACCCGAGTTAGACCCGAAAAAACACGTACGGTGCCACTTTCTGCCATCAAAAAGTGCTCTCAGCGGAAGCCTTTGGGTACACCTGAACTCCCTGGGGGAGCCTTTACGCAACCCCACACTCAACAGGACTCTGCATCTTCACTCTTTCCTAACAACCCTAAACATAACCCTAACCGCAACAAGAAGCTGAACCCGAGTTAGACCCGAAAAAACACGTACGGTGCCACTTTCTGCCATCAAAAAGTGCTCTCAGCGGAAGCCTTTGGGTACACGTGAACTCCCTGGGGGAGCCTTTACGCAACCCCACACTCAACAGGACTCTGCGTCTTCACTCTTTCCTAACAACCCTAAACATAAGCCTAACCGCAACAAGAAGCTGAACCCGAGTTAGACCCGAAAAAACACGTACGGTGCCACTTTCTGCCATCAAAAAGTGCTCTCAGCGGAAGCCTTTGGGTACACCTGAACTCCCTGGGGGAGCCTTTACGCAACCCCACACTCAACAGGACTCTGCGTCTTCACTCTTTCCTAACAACCCTAAACATAACCCTAACCGCAACAAGAAGCTGAACCCGAGTTAGACCCGAAAAAACACGTACGGTGCCACTTTCTGCCATCCAAAAGTGCTCTCAGCGGAAGCCTTTGGGTACACCTGAACTCCCTGGGGGAGCCTTTACGCAACCCCACACTCAACAGGACTCTGCGTCTTCACTCTTTCCTAACAACCCTAAACATAACCCTAACCGCAACAAGAAGCTGAACCCGAGTTAGACCCGAAAAAACACGTACGATGCCACTTTCTGCCATCAAAAAGTGCTCTCAGCGGAAGCCTTTGGGTACACCTGAACTCCCTGGGGGAGCCTTTACGCAACCCCACACTCAACAGGACTCTGCGTCTTCACTCTTTCCTAACAACCCTAAATATAACCCTAACCGCAACAAGAAGCTGAACCCGAGTTAGACCCGAAAAAACACGTACGGTGCCACTTTCTGCCATCAAAAAGTGCTCTCAGCGGAAGCCTTTGGGAACACCTGAACTCCCTGGGGGAGCCTTTACACAACCCCACACTCAACAGGACTCTGCGTCTTCACTCTTTCCTAACAACCCTAAACATAAGCCTAACCGGAACAAGAAGCTCAACCCGAGTTAGACCCGAAAAAACACGTACGGTGCCACTTTCTGCCATCAAAAAGTGCTCTCAGCGGAAGCCTTTGGGTACACCTGAACTCCCTGGGGGAGCCTTTACGCAACCCCACACTCAACAGGACTCTGCGTCTTCACTCTTTCCTAACAACCCTAAACATAACCCTAACCGCAACAAGAAGCTCAACCCGAGTTAGACCCGAAAAAACACGAACGGTGCCACTTTCTGCCATCAAAAAGTGCTCTCAGCGGAAGCCTTTGGGTACACCTGAACTCCCTGGGGGAGCCTTTACGCAACCCCACACTCAACAGGACTCTGCGTCTTCACTCTTTCCTAACAACCCTAAACATAACCCTAACCGCAACAAGAAGCTGAACCCGAGTTAGACCCGAAAAAACACGTACGGTGCCACTTTCTGCCATCAAAAAGTGCTCTCAGCGGAAGCCTTTGGGTACACCTGAACTCCCTGGGGGAGCCTTTACGCAACCCCACACTCAACAGGACTCTGCGTCTTCACTCTTTCCTAAAACAACCCTAAACATAACCCTAACCGCAACAAGAAGCTGAACCCGAGTTAGACCCGAAAAAACACGTCGGTGCCACTTTCTGCCATCCAAAAGTGCTCTCAGCGGAAGCCTTTGGGTACACCTGAACTCCCTGGGGGAGCCTTTACGCAACCCCACACTCAACAGGACTCTGCGTCTTCACTCTTTCCTAACAACCCTAAACATAACCCTAACCGCAACAAGAAGCTGAACCCGAGTTAGACCCGAAAAACACGTACGGTGCCACTTTCTGCCATCAAAAAGTGCTCTCAGCGGAAGCCTTTGGGTACACCTGAACTCCCTGGGGAGCCTTTACGCAACCCCACACTCAACAGGACTCTGCGTCTTCACTCTTTCCTAACAACCCTAAACATAACCCTAACCGCAACAAGAAGCTGAACCCGAGTTAGACCCGAAAAAACACGTACGGTGCCACTTTCTGCCATCAAAAAGTGCTCTCAGCGGAAGCCTTTGGGAACACCTGAACTCCCTGGGGGAGCCTTTACGCAACCCCACACTCAACAGGACTCTGCGTCTTCACTCTTTCCTAACAACCCTAAACATAAGCCTAACCGCAACAAGAAGCTGAACCCGAGTTAGACCCGAAAAAACACGTACGGTGCCACTTTCTGCCATCAAAAAGTGCTCTCAGCGGAAGCCTTTGGGTACACCTGAACTCCCTGGGGAGCCTTTACGCAACCCCACACTCAACAGGACTCTGCGTCTTCACTCTTTCCTAACAACCCTAAACATAACCCTAACCGCAACAAGAAGCTGAACCCGAGTTAGACCCGAAAAAACACGTACGGTGCCACTTTCTGCCATCAAAAAGTGCTCTCAGCGGAAGCCTTTGGGTACACCGTGAACTCCCTGGGGGAGCCTTTACGCAACCCCACACTCAACAGGACTCTGCGTCTTCACTCTTTCCTAACAACCCTAAACATAACCCTAACCGCAACAAGAAGCTGAACCCGAGTTAGACCCGAAAAAACACGTACGGTGCCACTTTCTGCCATCAAAAAGTGCTCTCAGCGGAAGCCTTTGGGTACACCTGAACTCCCTGGGGGAGCCTTTACGCAACCCCACACTCAACAGGACTCTGCGTCTTCACTCTTTCCTAACAACCCTAAACATAACCCTAACCGCAACAAGAAGCTGAACCCGAGTTAGACCCGAAAAAACACGTACGGTGCCACTTTCTGCCATCAAAAAGTGCTCTCAGCGGAAGCCTTTGGGTACACCTGAACTCCCTGGGGGAGCCTTTACGCAACCCCACACTCAACAGGACTCTGCGTCTTCGCTCTTTCCTAACAACCCTAAACATAACCCTAACCGCAACAAGAAGCTGAACCCGAGTTAGACCCGAAAAAACACGTACGGTGCCACTTTCTGCCATCAAAAAGTGCTCTCAGCGGAAGCCTTTGGGTACACCTGAACTCCCTGGGGGAGCCTTTACGCAACCCCACACTCAACAGGACTCTGCGTCTTCACTCTTTCCTAACAACCCTAAACATAACCCTAACCGCAACAAGAAGCTGAACCCGAGTTAGACCCGAAAAAACACGTACGGTGCCACTTTCTGCCATCCAAAAGTGCTCTCAGCGGAAGCCTTTGGGTACACCTGAACTCCCTGGGGGAGCCTTTACGCAACCCCACACTCAACAGGACTCTGCGTCTTCACTCTTTCCTAACAACCCTAAACATAACCCTAACCGCAACAAGAAGCTGAACCCGAGTTAGACCCGAAAAAACACGTACGGTGCCACTTTCTGCCATCAAAAAGTGCTCTCAGCGGAAGCCTTTGGGTACACCTGAACTCCCTGGGGGAGCCTTTACGCAACCCCACACTCAACAGGACTCTGCGTCTTCGCTCTTTCCTAACAACCCTAAACATAACCCTAACCGCAACAAGAAGCTGAACCCGAGTTAGACCCGAAAAAACACGTACGGTGCCACTTTCTGCCATCAAAAAGTGCTCTCAGCGGAAGCCTTTGGGTACACCGTGAACTCCCTGGGGGAGCCTTTACGCAACCCCACACTCAACAGGACTCTGCGTCTTCACTCTTTCCTAACAACCCTAAACATAACCCTAACCGCAACAAGAAGCTGAACCCGAGTTAGACCCGAAAAAACACGTACGGTGCCACTTTCTGCCATCAAAAAGTGCTCTCAGCGGAAGCCTTTGGGTACACCTGAACTCCCTGGGGGAGCCTTTACGCAACCCCACACTCAACAGGACTCTGCGTCTTCACTCTTTCCTAACAACCCTAAACATAACCCTAACCGCAACAAGAAGCTGAACCCGAGTTAGACCCGAAAAAACACGTACGGTGCCACTTTCTGCCATCAAAAAGTGCTCTCAGCGGAAGCCTTTGGGTACACGTGAACTCCCTGGGGGAGCCTTTACGCAACCCCACACTCAACAGGACTCTGCGTCTTCACTCTTTCCTAACAACCCTAAACATAACCCTAACCGCAACAAGAAGCTGAACCCGAGTTAGACCCGAAAAAACACGTACGGTGCCACTTTCTGCCATCAAAAAGTGCTCTCAGCGGAAGCCTTTGGGTACACCTGAACTCCCTGGGGGAGCCTTTACGCAACCCCACACTCAACAGGACTCTGCGTCTTCACTCTTTCCTAACAACCCTAAACATAACCCTAACCGCAACAAGAAGCTGAACCCGAGTTAGACCCGAAAAAACACGTACGGTGCCACTTTCTGCCATCAAAAAGTGCTCTCAGCGGAAGCCTTTGGGTACACCTGAACTCCCTGGGGGAGCCTTTACGCAACCCCACACTCAACAGGACTCTGCGTCTTCACTCTTTCCTAACAACCCTAAACATAACCCTAACCGCAACAAGAAGCTGAACCCGAGTTAGACCCGAAAAAACACGTACGGTGCCACTTTCTGCCATCAAAAAGTGCTCTCAGCGGAAGCCTTTGGGTACACCTGAACTCCCTGGGGGAGCCTTTACGCAACCCCACACTCAACAGGACTCTGCGTCTTCGCTCTTTCCTAACAACCCTAAACATAACCCTAACCGCAACAAGAAGCTGAACCCGAGTTAGACCCGAAAAAACACGTACGGTGCCACTTTCTGCCATCAAAAAGTGCTCTCAGCGGAAGCCTTTGGGTACACGTGAACTCCCTGGGGGAGCCTTTACGCAACCCCACACTCAACAGGACTCTGCGTCTTCACTCTTTCCTAACAACCCTAAACATAACCCTAACCGCAACAAGAAGCTGAACCCGAGTTAGACCCGAAAAAACACGTACGGTGCCACTTTCTGCCATCAAAAAGTGCTCTCAGCGGAAGCCTTTGGGTACACCTGAACTCCCTGGGGGAGCCTTTACGCAACCCCACACTCAACAGGACTCTGCGTCTTCACTCTTTCCTAACAACCCTAAACATAACCCTAACCGCAACAAGAAGCTGAACCCGAGTTAGACCCGAAAAAACACGTACGGTGCCACTTTCTGCCATCAAAAAGTGCTCTCAGCGGAAGCCTTTGGGTACACCTGAACTCCCTGGGGGAGCCTTTACGCAACCCCACACTCAACAGGACTCTGCGTCTTCACTCTTTCCTAACAACCCTAAACATAACCCTAACCGCAACAAGAAGCTGAACCCGAGTTAGACCCGAAAAAACACGTACGATGCCACTTTCTGCCATCAAAAAGTGCTCTCAGCGGAAGCCTTTGGGTACACCTGAACTCCCTGGGGGAGCCTTTACGCAACCGCACACTCAACAGGACTCTGCGTCTTCACTCTTTCCTAACAACCCTAAACATAACCCTAACCGCAACAAGAAGCTGAACCCGAGTTAGACCCGAAAAAACACGTACGGTGCCACTTTCTGCCATCAAAAAGTGCTCTCAGCGGAAGCCTTTGGGTACACGTGAACTCCCTGGGGGAGCCTTTACGCAACCCCACACTCAACAGGACTCTGCGTCTTCACTCTTTCCTAACAACCCTAAACATAACCCTAACCGCAACAAGAAGCTGAACCCGAGTTAGACCCGAAAAAACACGTACGGTGCCACTTTCTGCCATCAAAAAGTGCTCTCAGCGGAAGCCTTTGGGTACACCTGAACTCCCTGGGGGAGCCTTTACGCAACCCCGCACTCAACAGGACTCTGCGTCTTCACTCTTTCCTAACAACCCTAAACATAACCCTAACCGCAACAAGAAGCTGAACCCGAGTTAGACCCGAAAAAACACGTACGGTGCCACTTTCTGCCATCAAAAAGTGCTCTCAGCGGAAGCCTTTGGGTACACGTGAACTCCCTGGGGGAGCCTTTACGCAACCCCACACTCAACAGGACTCTGCGTCTTCACTCTTTCCTAACAACCCTAAACATAACCCTAACCGCAACAAGAAGCTGAACCCGAGTTAGACCCGAAAAAACACGTACGATGCCACTTTCTGCCATCAAAAAGTGCTCTCAGCGGAAGCCTTTGGGTACACCTGAACTCCCTGGGGGAGCCTTTACGCAACCGCACACTCAACAGGACTCTGCGTCTTCACTCTTTCCTAACAACCCTAAACATAACCCTAACCGCAACAAGAAGCTGAACCCGAGTTAGACCCGAAAAAACACGTACGGTGCCACTTTCTGCCATCAAAAAGTGCTCTCAGCGGAAGCCTTTGGGTACACGTGAACTCCCTGGGGGAGCCTTTACGCAACCCCACACTCAACAGGACTCTGCGTCTTCACTCTTTCCTAACAACCCTAAACATAACCCTAACCGCAACAAGAAGCTGAACCCGAGTTAGACCCGAAAAAACACGTACGGTGCCACTTTCTGCCATCAAAAAGTGCTCTCAGCGGAAGCCTTTGGGTACACCTGAACTCCCTGGGGGAGCCTTTACGCAACCCCGCACTCAACAGGACTCTGCGTCTTCACTCTTTCCTAACAACCCTAAACATAACCCTAACCGCAACAAGAAGCTGAACCCGAGTTAGACCCGAAAAAACACGTACGGTGCCACTTTCTGCCATCAAAAAGTGCTCTCAGCGGAAGCCTTTGGGTACACGTGAACTCCCTGGGGGAGCCTTTACGCAACCCCACACTCAACAGGACTCTGCGTCTTCACTCTTTCCTAACAACCCTAAACATAACCCTAACCGCAACAAGAAGCTGAACCCGAGTTAGACCCGAAAAAACACGTACGGTGCCACTTTCTGCCATCAAAAAGTGCTCTCAGCGGAAGCCTTTGGGTACACCTGAACTCCCTGGGGGAGCCTTTACGCAACCCCACACTCAACAGGACTCTGCGTCTTCACTCTTTCCTAACAACCCTAAACATAACCCTAACCGCAACAAGAAGCTGAACCCGAGTTAGACCCGAAAAAACACGTACGGTGCCACTTTCTGCCATCAAAAAGTGCTCTCAGCGGAAGCCTTTGGGTACACCTGAACTCCCTGGGGGAGCCTTTACGCAACCCCACACTCAACAGGACTCTGCGTCTTCACTCTTTCCTAACAACCCTAAACATAACCCTAACCGCAACAAGAAGCTCAACCCGAGTTAGACCCGAAAAAACACGTACGGTGCCACTTTCTGCCATCAAAAAGTGCTCTCAGCGGAAGCCTTTGGGTACACCTGAACTCCCTGGGGGAGCCTTTACGCAACCCCACACTCAACAGGACTCTGCGTCTTCACTCTTTCCTAACAACCCTAAACATAACCCTAACCGCAACAAGAAGCTGAACCCGAGTTAGACCCGAAAAAACACGTACGGTGCCACTTTCTGCCATCAAAAAGTGCTCTCAGCGGAAGCCTTTGGGAACACCTGAACTCCCTGGGGGAGCCTTTACACAACCCCACACTCAACAGGACTCTGCGTCTTCACTCTTTCCTAACAACCCTAAACATAAGCCTAACCGGAACAAGAAGCTCAACCCGAGTTAGACCCGAAAAAACACGTACGGTGCCACTTTCTGCCATCAAAAAGTGCTCTCAGCGGAAGCCTTTGGGTACACCTGAACTCCCTGGGGGAGCCTTTACGCAACCCCACACTCAACAGGACTCTGCGTCTTCACTCTTTCCTAACAACCCTAAACATAACCCTAACCGCAACAAGAAGCTGAACCCGAGTTAGACCCGAAAAAACACGTACGGTGCCACTTTCTGCCATCAAAAAGTGCTCTCAGCGGAAGCCTTTGGGTACACCTGAACTCCCTGGGGGAGCCTTTACGCAACCCCACACTCAACAGGACTCTGCGTCTTCACTCTTTCCTAACAACCCTAAACATAACCCTAACCGCAACAAGAAGCTGAACCCGAGTTAGACCCGAAAAAACACGTACGGTGCCACTTTCTGCCATCAAAAAGTGCTCTCAGCGGAAGCCTTTGGGTACACCTGAACTCCCTGGGGGAGCCTTTACGCAACCCCACACTCAACAGGACTCTGCGTCTTCACTCTTTCCTAACAACCCTAAACATAACCCTAACCGCAACAAGAAGCTCAACCCGAGTTAGACCCGAAAAAACACGTACGGTGCCACTTTCTGCCATCAAAAAGTGCTCTCAGCGGAAGCCTTTGGGTACACCTGAACTCCCTGGGGGAGCCTTTACGCAACCCCACACTCAACAGGACTCTGCGTCTTCACTCTTTCCTAACAACCCTAAACATAACCCTAACCGCAACAAGAAGCTGAACCCGAGTTAGACCCGAAAAAACACGTACGGTGCCACTTTCTGCCATCAAAAAGTGCTCTCAGCGGAAGCCTTTGGGTACACCTGAACTCCCTGGGGGAGCCTTTACGCAACCCCACACTCAACAGGACTCTGCGTCTTCACTCTTTCCTAACAACCCTAAACATAACCCTAACCGCAACAAGAAGCTGAACCCGAGTTAGACCCGAAAAAACACGTACGGTGCCACTTTCTGCCATCAAAAAGTGCTCTCAGCGGAAGCCTTTGGGAACACCTGAACTCCCTGGGGGAGCCTTTACGCAACCCCACACTCAACAGGACTCTGCGTCTTCACTCTTTCCTAACAACCCTAAACATAACCCTAACCGCAACAAGAAGCTGAACCCGAGTTAGACCCGAAAAAACACGTACGGTGCCACTTTCTGCCATCAAAAAGTGCTCTCAGCGGAAGCCTTTGGGTACACCTGAACTCCCTGGGGGAGCCTTTACGCAACCCCACACTCAACAGGACTCTGCGTCTTCACTCTTTCCTAACAACCCTAAACATAACCCTAACCGCAACAAGAAGCTCAACCCGAGTTAGACCCGAAAAAACACGTACGGTGCCACTTTCTGCCATCAAAAAGTGCTCTCAGCGGAAGCCTTTGGGTACACCTGAACTCCCTGGGGGAGCCTTTACGCAACCCCACACTCAACAGGACTCTGCGTCTTCACTCTTTCCTAACAACCCTAAACATAACCCTAACCGCAACAAGAAGCTGAACCCGAGTTAGACCCGAAAAAACACGTACGGTGCCACTTTCTGCCATCCAAAAGTGCTCTCAGCGGAAGCCTTTGGGTACACCTGAACTCCCTGGGGGAGCCTTTACGCAACCCCACACTCAACAGGACTCTGAGTCTTCACTCTTTCCTAACAACCCTAAACATAACCCTAACCGCAACAAGAAGCTCAACCCGAGTTAGACCCGAAAAAACACGTACGGTGCCACTTTCTGCCATCAAAAAGTGCTCTCAGCGGAAGCCTTTGGGTACACGTGAACTCCCTGGGGGAGCCTTTACGCAACCCCACACTCAACAGGACTCTGCGTCTTCACTCTTTCCTAACAACCCTAAACATAACCCTAACCGCAACAAGAAGCTGAACCCGAGTTAGACCCGAAAAAACACGTACGGTGCCACTTTCTGCCATCAAAAAGTGCTCTCAGCGGTAGCCTTTGGGTACACCTGAACTCCCTGGGGGAGCCTTTACGCAACCCCACACTCAGCAGGACTCTGCGTCTTCACTCTTTCCTAACAACCCTAAACATAACCCTAACCGCAACAAGAAGCTGAACCCGAGTTAGACCCGAAAAAACACGTACGGTGCCACTTTCTGCCATCAAAAAGTGCTCTCAGCGGAAGCCTTTGGGTACACCTGAACTCCCTGGGGGAGCCTTTACGCAACCCCACACTCAACAGGACTCTGCGTCTTCACTCTTTCCTAACAACCCTAAACATAACCCTAACCGCAACAAGAAGCTGAACCCGAGTTAGACCCGAAAAAACACGTACGGTGCCACTTTCTGCCATCAAAAAGTGCTCTCAGCGGAAGCCTTTGGGTACACCTGAACTCCCTGGGGGAGCCTTTACGCAACCCCACACTCAACAGGACTCTGCGTCTTCACTCTTTCCTAACAACCCTGAACATAACCCTAACCGCAACAAGAAGCTGAACCCGAGTTAGACCCGAAAAAACACGTACGGTGCCACTTTCTGCCATCAAAAAGTGCTCTCAGCGGAAGCCTTTGGGTACACCTGAACTCCCTGGGGGAGCCTTTACGCAACCCCACACTCAACAGGACTCTGCGTCTTCACTCTTTCCTAACAACCCTAAACATAACCCTAACCGCAACAAGAAGCTGAACCCGAGTTAGACCCGAAAAAACACGTACGGTGCCACTTTCTGCCATCAAAAAGTGCTCTCAGCGGAAGCCTTTGGGTACACCTGAACTCCCTGGGGGAGTCTTTACGCAACCCCACACTCAACAGGACTCTGCGTTTTCACTCTTTCCTAACAACCCTAAACATAAGCCTAACCGGAACAAGAAGCTGAACCCGAGTTAGACCCGAAAAAACACGTACGGTGCCACTTTCTGCCATCAAAAAGTGCTCTCAGCGGAAGCCTTTGGGTACACCTGAACTCCCTGGGGGAGCCTTTACGCAACCCCACACTCAACAGGACTCTGCGTCTTCACTCTTTCCTAACAACCCTGAACATAACCCTAACCGCAACAAGAAGCTGAACCCGAGTTAGACCCGAAAAAACACGTACGGTGCCACTTTCTGCCATCAAAAAGTGCTCTCAGCGGAAGCCTTTGGGTACACCTGAACTCCCTGGGGGAGCCTTTACGCAACCCCACACTCAACAGGACTCTGCGTCTTCACTCTTTCCTAACAACCCTAAACATAACCCTAACCGCAACAAGAAGCTCAACCCGAGTTAGACCCGAAAAAACACGTACGGTGCCACTTTCTGCCATCAAAAAGTGCTCTCAGCGGAAGCCTTTGGGTACACCTGAACTCCCTGGGGGAGCCTTTACGCAACCCCACACTCAACAGGACTCTGCGTCTTCACTCTTTCCTAACAACCCTAAACATAACCCTAACCGCAACAAGAAGCTCAACCCGAGTTAGACCCGAAAAAACACGTACGGTGCCACTTCCTGCCATCAAAAAGTGCTCTCAGCGGAAGCCTTTGGGTACACCTGAACTCCCTGGGGGAGCCTTTACACAACCCCACACTCAACAGGACTCTGCGTCTTCACTCTTTCCTAACAACCCTAAACATAACCCTAACCGCAACAAGAAGCTGAACCCGAGTTAGACCCGAAAAAACACGTACGGTGCCACTTTCTGCCATCCAAAAGTGCTCTCAGCGGAAGCCTTTGGGTACACCTGAACTCCCTGGGGGAGCCTTTACGCAACCCCACACTCAACAGGACTCTGCGTCTTCACTCTTTCCTAACAACCCTAAACATAACCCTAACCGCAACAAGAAGCTCAACCCGAGTTAGACCCGAAAAAACACGTACGGTGCCACTTTCTGCCATCAAAAAGTGCTCTCAGCGGAAGCCTTTGGGTACACTTGAACTCCCTGGGGGAGCCTTTACGCAACCCCACACTCAACAGGACTCTGCGTCTTCACTCTTTCCTAACAACCCTAAACATAAGCCTAACCGCAACAAGAAGCTGAACCCGAGTTAGACCCGAAAAAACACGTACGGTGCCACTTTCTGCCATCAAAAAGTGCTCTCAGCGGAAGCCTTTGGGTACACCTGAACTCCCTGGGGGAGCCTTTACGCAACCCCACACTCAACAGGACTCTGCGTCTTCACTCTTTCCTAACAACCCTAAACATAACCCTAACCGCAACAAGAAGCTGAACCCGAGTTAGACCCGAAAAAACACGTACGGTGCCACTTTCTGCCATCAAAAAGTGCTCTCAGCGGAAGCCTTTGGGTACACCTGAACTCCCTGGGGGAGCCTTTACGCAACCCCACACTCAACAGGACTCTGCATCTTCACTCTTTCCTAACAACCCTAAACATAACCCTAACCGCAACAAGAAGCTGAACCCGAGTTAGACCCGAAAAAACACGTACGGTGCCACTTTCTGCCATCCAAAAGTGCTCTCAGCGGAAGCCTTTGGGTACACCTGAACTCCCTGGGGGAGCCTTTACGCAACCCCACACTCAACAGGACTCTGCGTCTTCACTCTTTCCTAACAACCCTAAACATAACCCTAACCGCAACAAGAAGCTGAACCCGAGTTAGACCCGAAAAAACACGTACGGTGCCACTTTCTGCCATCAAAAAGTGCTCTCAGCGGAAGCCTTTGGGTACACCTGAACTCCCTGGGGGAGCCTTTACGCAACCCCACACTCAACAGGACTCTGCGTCTTCACTCTTTCCTAACAACCCTAAACATAACCCTAACCGCAACAAGAAGCTGAACCCGAGTTAGACCCGAAAAAACACGTACGGTGCCACTTTCTGCCATCAAAAAGTGCTCTCAGCGGAAGCCTTTGGGTACACCTGAACTCCCTGGGGGAGCCTTTACGCAACCCCACACTCAACAGGACTCTGCGTCTTCACTCTTTCCTAACAACCCTAAACATAACCCTAACCGCAACAAGAAGCTGAACCCGAGTTAGACCCGAAAAAACACGTACGGTGCCACTTTCTGCCATCAAAAAGTGCTCTCAGCGGAAGCCTTTGGGTACACCTGAACTCCCTGGGGGAGCCTTTACGCAACCCCACACTCAACAGGACTCTGCGTCTTCACTCTTTCCTAACAACCCTAAACATAACCCTAACCGCAACAAGAAGCTCAACCCGAGTTAGACCCGAAAAAACACGTACGGTGCCACTTTCTGCCATCAAAAAGTGCTCTCAGCGGATGCCTTTGGGTACACCTGAACTCCCTGGGGGAGCCTTTACGCAACCCCACACTCAACAGGACTCTGCGTCTTCACTCTTTCCTAACAACCCTAAACATAACCCTAACCGCAACAAGAAGCTGAACCCGAGTTAGACCCAAAAAAACACGTACGGTGCCACTTTCTGCCATCAAAAAGTGCTCTCAGCAGAAGCCTTTGGGTACACCTGAACTCCCTGGGGGAGCCTTTACGCAACCCCACACTCAACAGGACTCTGCGTCTTCACTCTTTCCTAACAACCCTAAACATAAGCCTAACCGCAACAAGAAGCTGAACCCGAGTTAGACCCGAAAAAACACGTACGGTGCCACTTTCTGCCATCAAAAAGTGCTCTCAGCGGAAGCCTTTGGGTACACCTGAACTCCCTGGGGGAGCCTTTACGCAACCCCACACTCAACAGGACTCTGCGTCTTCACTCTTTCCTAACAACCCTAAACATAACCCTAACCGCAACAAGAAGCTGAACCCGAGTTAGACCCGAAAAAACACGTACGGTGCCACTTTCTGCCATCCAAAAGTGCTCTCAGCGGAAGCCTTTGGGTACACCTGAACTCCCTGGGGGAGCCTTTACGCAACCCCGCACTCAACAGGACTCTGCGTCTTCACTCTTTCCTAACAACCCTAAACATAACCCTAACCGCAACAAGAAGCTGAACCCGAGTTAGACCCGAAAAAACACGTACGGTGCCACTTTCTGCCATCAAAAAGTGCTCTCAGCGGAAGCCTTTGGGTACACCTGAACTCCCTGGGGGAGCCTTTACGCAACCCCACACTCAACAGGACTCTGCGTCTTCACTCTTTCCTAACAACCCTAAACATAACCCTAACCGCAACAAGAAGCTGAACCCGAGTTAGACCCGAAAAAACACGTACGGTGCCACTTTCTGCCATCCAAAAGTGCTCTCAGCGGAAGCCTTTGGGTACACCTGAACTCCCTGGGGGAGCCTTTACACAACCCCACACTCAACAGGACTCTGCGTCTTCACTCTTTCCTAACAACCCTAAACATAACCCTAACCGCAACAAGAAGCTGAACCCGAGTTAGACCCGAAAAAACACGTACGGTGCCACTTTCTGCCATCAAAAAGTGCTCTCAGCGGAAGCCTTTGGGTACACCTGAACTCCCTGGGGGAGCCTTTACGCAACCCCACACTCAACAGGACTCTGCGTCTTCACTCTTTCCTAACAACCCTAAACATAACCCTAACCGCAACAAGAAGCTGAACCCGAGTTAGACCCGAAAAAACACGTACGGTGCCACTTTCTGCCATCAAAAAGTGCTCTCAGCGGAAGCCTTTGGGAACACCTGAACTCCCTTGGGGAGTCTTTACGCAACCCCACACTCAACAGGACTCTGCGTCTTCACTCTTTCCTAACAACCCTAAACATAAGCCTAACCGGAACAAGAAGCTCAACCCGAGTTAGACCCGAAAAAACACGTACGGTGCCACTTTCTGCCATCAAAAAGTGCTCTCAGCGGAAGCCTTTGGGTACACCTGAACTCCCTGGGGGAGCCTTTACGCAACCCCACACTCAACAGGACTCTGCGTCTTCACTCTTTCCTAACAACCCTAAACATAACCCTAACCGCAACAAGAAGCTGAACCCGAGTTAGACCCGAAAAAACACGTACGGTGCCACTTTCTGCCATCCAAAAGTGCTCTCAGCGGAAGCCTTTGGGTACACCTGAACTCCCTGGGGGAGCCTTTACACAACCCCACACTCAACAGGACTCTGCGTCTTCACTCTTTCCTAACAACCCTAAACATAACCCTAACCGCAACAAGAAGCTGAACCCGAGTTAGACCCGAAAAAACACGTACGGTGCCACTTTCTGCCATCAAAAAGTGCTCTCAGCGGAAGCCTTTGGGTACACCTGAACTCCCTGGGGGAGCCTTTACGCAACCCCACACTCAACAGGACTCTGCGTCTTCACTCTTTCCTAACAACCCTAAACATAACCCTAACCGCAACAAGAAGCTGAACCCGAGTTAGACCCGAAAAAACACGTACGGTGCCACTTTCTGCCATCAAAAAGTGCTCTC